>NC_080081.1:45544972-45844972 GCF_949987535.1 Balaenoptera acutorostrata
TTTTTCTAGCACCCAAATCTGTAGTATAATGTGAGAAAACAGCATTACAAGAATGTGTTAAGAAGTGGACTTGGAAGAGATATAGTCCTGGAGAGAAATAATTATCTTCTGAGATATTGTGCAAAAACTGGGAGAGAATAAGGAAGAAATGGCTGACCTCCCTCTCCCGTGTCCTCTGCTCTCCCACTAGTAACTTTCATAGCCTCAGTACAACAGGAAGCCCTCTTATGACATAGCTCACAGAGCTCATTATTCAAGACCTCCCAGCAAGGCAAGAAGAGATGGATAATATGTATCTAAAGCAGCCCACATACTTTTATTGTCATATGCAAATTACAGTAAATGGTGTTTAAAATTCTAAACAGATGATAAACTGTATATTCTCATTTTTGTGTGTGTGTGTGTTTAATACTAACACACATAATATAAAATGAGTATGACTGACAATATTTTGTGACTCTTGGTAGTTGAAGCCTCAACCCAAACTGTTATGTACCTCACATAACTGTAAATAATATTTACATGCACCAAGGCTCTAAATTTCTATGACTATAGAAACATCTTCACTGATGTGAACGTTTTTTTTTTTTTTTGCTTTAGTGTCTCATTTTACAATGTCTGATATTTTTCTATCTAAAACAAATGAATTCTCATTTGATAAAAATAAATGCTTCATTTGCCACTACATTAACATAGGTTGAAAAAAGTTCTTTATGGCTATTTTCTGTTACTGTTTCTGCATCAGGCATTATTTCTTCTTTCACCCCAGTGTGACAGCAACCAATATGCTCTAGGAATGTAATATGTTTTATAGTTTTATTTTTCTAAATTTAACTCTTGGAAGTTACTATTTTACATAGAATTGTATTGGTTACAGGGAAATAAGAGGTAGTACATTTAGGGAAGTTACATTAGCCCCAGATAGATAGAGCATCCCACCAAATGTACAACTATCCTGTGCTGAATCTTGCTAACTATATTTTTAGGGTGTGTTTTAAACATTATAGTGTAATGCACCAGTTTGAGTATAATTGAATGTTGGAAAAGGCAAGAAGAAAAAAACCTTTCAACGTTAAAATGTTGTAAATACAGTTTTTCACTGAGACAAGAAAATTAAAATGTAGACATTTAACAGATTGGTTTCTATCCCTGAAAATGATGATCCTGGGTATAAGATAGTTGATAAAGAAGCATATTATAAATGTCTGTGTGATATAAATAGGAACACTTTGATTATTTAGACTTGTTGACATAGTTGTTAATCCTCCAGATTTGTTCTTCTTTTGAAATATGGATTGGCTATTCTAGGACCTTTGCTTTTACATATGAATTTTTGAATCAGCTTTTCAATTTCTTCAAAAATTTCTTCTGGGATTTTGATGGAAACGTGTGGACTATAAAGATAAATTTGAGAAGAACTGACATCTTAACAATATCATGTCTTCTGAACTAGGAACAATATATATCTGTCCAATTATTTAGGTCTTTATTTTTTTTAGTAATGTTCAGATATTTTACAATGTGAAAACTGACATAATTAGTTTAATCTATCAAATAGTTATTGTTTTCTATTTGTCTCGTCTGCTGTTTGTTTCCCTTTTCCTCTTTCTTTGCTGTTTTGGGATTGAGTGATGCTTACAATTACCTTTTGTCTTCCTGAAATCTCATTATTTATAACTCTTTGTTTTGTAATTTTAGTGGTTGCTTTAGTGTTTATATTACATATCTTTAATTTATCACAGTTTTCCTTTGAAGTATGATATTATACCACATGTCTATAGTATAAGAAAAGTTCAATATTTTACTTCAGTTATTCTCATCTTGGCCTTCGTGTTATTTTTGTCATACAATTTACATTTAATTATGTTGTCTTTAATCTATACCTTGATAGATTAGACTCAACATGATGGACATGCTTACATAGGCATAAATAATATCAGCTTAATATTAATGACACTATATTCTTATTGTTTTTATTTAAAGTCAATTGTTCTTTAAAGAAATTTAGATAATAAGAAAGAGTCTATATATTTAACCTTGTAGTTACCATTTTCGATATTTTACTTCAGAATTTCCATCTAGCATCATTTTCCCACTGTTGTAGTCAGTCTCCAAGTTTGCCCCCTTAATCTCCAATTTCTGGGGTTCATATCCTCTTGTGTTCCTTTCCCATCTTGTACATCAACTGTGTGAGAGAGCCTGAGCCAGTACTGTGCAGATAATCTACTCATAGCTTCCTCACCTTAGGAAAGTTTGTGAATTAATTAATATTTCTTGTTTTAAACTGCTAGATTTTGGCATAAATTTCTATGATGTAGTAGATAACTAGTAAAGATTTTGGTGCCTGTAAGTGGAGTGCTATAACTTTGAAGTGGTTTTGGAACTGGTTATTTATATCAGTGAAGGTCTAAAGTGCCTTGAAGAGAATAAGGCAAATGTTATTTAAAACTGTAGGAATTCTTGTGATGTACTAGCAGAAAGTTAAGCAACTTATATGGAAGTTAGAAAATTGTCTAACAAACTGAGTACATAAGCTAAGGAGATTTCTAGAGTATTTGAAGAGCCACCTAATCTTTATATGCTTATTGTAAGAAAATTGTGAGAGGAGAGTGAAGGAAGAATGGTTAATTTTTTTAAAGAAAGCAAAGATTTCGTGATTTTGAAAATCTCCAGCCTATCTGGCTGCCAAATGGTACAAAACTAATTAATGGCTTCTGAGGAAGGATCAAAGCCAGGACACTGCAATGAGGAAATGATAATTCTGAAGGCATGCTTATAAAATATTTCGTTCAAACCTCAGAACCATCAACATTGGTGCCTCAGAATGCTATAATTAGAAAAACATTCTCCAAAACTATTAAGGGTGTGTTTTACATATATTCTCAATCAAATATTAGGACTCCTAGGAAAATTGAGTGTTGTTTTTCAGCAGAGACCCATCTAAGGTTAAGCCTTTCTTACCTCACAGAGATTAGTTGGTGTAGCTTTTGTCGAATTGAGTGGACTTCAATAAGATTCACAGAAGACTCACAAAGAATTATATATGAAAAAGCATTGCCAGCTTGAACTGAAAGGGACACAGCCCATTCACAATGAAAAGAGGCCTTTGTACCACTCCTGCCCTCTATCTCTTCCCTCCTCCCCGTTCTACTATTAGGAAGCAGGCTGAAAAACATTACTCAGCTACAAACATGTGCTACCTTCATGTAAAAGGAAGGAATACCGAGAAGGCAGAAATAACAGCCGAGATGGCAGAGGTAAGAGCCATAGAGAATTTTTTCAGGCCTTTAGAACTAATCAAGGTACTTCCAACATCTGCCTAACTGTATTTCAAGGTTCTACGTTGTGTCTCCCGTTTTACTCTCTTTTGAACATATATGTCTTTAGTGGATTTCCTATGCATATTCCACCATTATATATTGCGTGAATGAGGGTCAAATAACTTAAATTTCACAGGTTAAGAGAAACCAGACCTGAGGACTGTGCTATAGGAACTAAACCCAGGGAGCTTAATTCAGACTTAGACCTAATTTAGATGATAGGATTCTGATTTTGAGGTGACTTGTTAATGAGATGAGATTTTGTGAGCCTTGGGAAGGTGGACATATATTTAGCAGATGGCAGGTACATTAATCTTTGGAGCCAGAGGGCAGACTGCGGTAGCTAGCCTGAAATAAACCTCAACGATTCCCACATTCTGATCATCGTAACCGTGTGTAGTCTCCTAACACATTGTATCAGGGTTTGCCTGTGAGACCAGTAACATCATACAGCAGAAGTGATGGATTCTGCTTCCAAGATTAGGTCAAAAAAGACTGTAGTTTCCATAATGAGATTCTCTCTCTCTTTCTGTGTGTGTGTGTGTGTGTGTGTGTGTGTGTGTGTGTGTGTGTGTTTCTGATCACTTGTTCTGTGGGAAGCCACCTGCCATGTCATGAGGACATCTAGGCACCTTGGTAGAAATTCTCAAGCCCCAACTGAGTACTGAAATAACCAAAGCCCCAGCTGACAAAGTGACTGAATATATGTGAAAGGCCCTGTACTAGAACCACCCAGCTAAGCCATTCTTGTACTCACAAATCTCAGAAATTATGTGAGATAAATGCTTTTGGTTGTAAGTGGCTAAGTTGTGGGATAATGTGTTAATGCATGAATAGATATCTATTAATACATATTCTGCCTGAAATTTCTGTTAATATTTCTGTAATGCACATGTGCTGGTGATGAGCACTTTCAGCTTTTATATTTCTGAAAAATCTTTATTTCACATTTATTATAAAAGCATTTTTTTGCTAAGTATAGAATTTTAAGTGAACAGTATTTTTTATTTCAATATTTTAAAGATGTTGATTTCCTTTTTTCTCTTCTGTATTTGTTTTTACTAAGAAATTTGCTATCATCTTTAATCTTTTTTCCTCTGCACATAATGTGCTTTTATTTTCCCCTCTGCTGGCTCTAATTTTTTCTCTTACATAATTGAATTTGAGCAATTTTATTATTGTAGTAGTCACCCTCTAATATAAGCACAAGGATCTTTACCTCCTGGTATTTAAGTGTTTGGTAATCTCCTTTCTTTTAAAGTGTGGTTGGGAGTTGTGACTTGATTTTAATCAATAGAATATGACAAACATGATAGGATATCATCTTTATGATTAGGTTACATAAAGTAATGACTTCTGTCCTTGTAGTGAATTTCTCCTTTGCTGGCTTTGATGAAGCAAGTTACCATGTTGGGGAACATGCCTGTTTATACTTGTTTGAAAGACAGAAATTTAAAATTTAACTTATTGGGTAATGGATATTTTTCAGTTCCTATATATTATTGAGTTTTGTACTGAGATGTCATTAAATTACTCTAAAGTAGTTTGATCTTTTTGGTCATGTTTTTAAATTATGTTAAGATTCACAATAGTAGGTTTTGGAGCCAATTATGCTCTACTCTAAGGTAAAACTCTTCTGAATCCTCTACGTGATGACCCGTGAATCAAGGCTTTTTCCAGGAACTCATAAGGGAATTGAGTACTGTCCTCTCTAATATATTCTAGACATTCTTTCCATGAATTATGTAGTTACCTTACCTATATGTTCTGGACAGTATTCTGCTGAATAGTTGAAAAAGACCCTTCACAGTTTTCCAGTATTCCCTCTTCATGCAAGTTTCCCCTCTCTGGTATGTGGTCCAATGAATTCATATCATCTTGATGTTATTGAATATTCAGTCAGTCTTCTCAACTCAAGAAGTTCAAGAACTTCATCTGCATTATCTTTCCCTGCACCACCACTTGCAAATGCTCTTGAGGCAGTAATTTTGCCAATAGAAGGACCCACATCTCTTGTTTTCTATCTATCAGATATCATTGTCTTCCATTGTCTGATGTTCAGTGTCTTGAAAAGTGTTGTTTACATATCATTTTTATTTGTTTCAGTTGGAAAGATAAATGTTTCTACCATTTTGGTCAAAAGCAGAAGTCCCTAAATATTATCTCTTAAAATTTGTATTTTCCAGTTGCTTCCTGCTAGAATATAAAGACATACTTTTTTTTTTTTTGTAGGTTGACCTTTTGTCCTGTAATCTTCCAAAATTCATATCTAATAGTTGCTTCTGACTTTAGGCAAAAACCCTTCCTTATTTCATTACTAAATAAATGTTACCTGTAGGCGTTTTCACAGATGCTTTCTATGAGGTTGAGTAAGTTATTTTCCCTTCCTAGTTTTCTGAGAGTTTGTAGCATTTTGGGGGGGTGGTGTACTATTTGAGCATTTTTCTGTACCTTTGAGATCATAAGGCCTTTGTCCTTTAACCTATTAATATTGTGAATTACATTGATTTTCAAATATTAAACAAATCTTTCATTCCTTGGAAATATGTCCCAATTTTAAAAGTTGTATTATCACTTCTAAATAGGATTCCACTTTCTAATATATTGTAAAGAATTTTAGCATATATTTTCATAAGAGATATTGGTCAGTGATTTTTCCTTTCTCTATTCCAGGGGTCCCCAAATCCGGTACCAGTTCATGGTCTGTTAGGAACCGTGCCGCACAGCAGAAGGTGAGTGCCAGGTGAGAGAGCGAAGCTTCATCTATATTTACAGCAGCTCCCCATCACTCTCATTACCGCCTGAGCTCCGCCTCCTGTCAGATCAGTGGCGGCATTAGATTCTCATAGAAGCACGGACCCTACTGTGAACTGCGCATGTGAGGGATCTAGGTTGCGAGCTCCTTATGAGAATCTAATCCCTGATAATTTGAGGTGGAGCTGAGGTAGTGATGCTAGCACTGGGGAGTGGCTGCAAATACAGATTATCATTAGCAGAGAAGTTTGACTGCACAGAGACCATAATAAATCAATTGTTTGCAGACTCATAGCAAAACCCTTTCAGTGAGTGGCAAGTGACAATTAAGCTGCATCTAGTGGCCAGATTTATAGTGGCAAGTGAGTTGATGTACTTCAATTGTACTGAATCTGGCGGCAGGCTTTAAGTCAGAATCCTACACTTATTTTAGTCCGTGCGTGGCACGCCCATTATTTTATTTAGCACTTCCCTCCACGCCTCTTTCCCGCACTGCGCACTTGTCTCAGTCACAGTTTTGGTAAGACCATAAGCTAACCCTAGCCAAAATAAGTAAAAAAACAAACGTTGCGGAGAGCTTTTGAAAAGGGGGAAAGACCCAATGATGAGACAACAGGAGACTCTAAGACTGCCAACAAAGGAAAGCTGCATTTAAAAGAAAATACCAAGAGTCCTACTTAAATTACGGGTTCAATGAAACAGGTGATCCACATTCTCCAAGCCTGCTTTGTATAATATGTGGTGACTGGCTATCCAATGAAGCCATGAAACCTTCAAAACTGCTTTGCCACATGGAGACCAAGCACCCTGCATTAAAAGACAAGACTCTGTAGTTTCTCAAAAGAAAAATAAATGTGAACAGGAAGAACAGAAGCAATTATTGAAGGCCACCACTTCATCAAATGTGTCTGCATTGAGAGTATAATTCTTAGTCACCAATCGCATTGCTAAAGCTAAGAAGCCCTTTACTGTTGGTGAAGAGTTGATACTGCCTGTTGCTAAGGAAACGTGTTGTGAACTTTTAGAGGAGGTTGCAGTTCAAAAGGTGGCACATATTCTTCTTTCGGCTAGCACCATAGCTAAATGAATTGATGAAATAGCAGAGGATATTGAGACACAATTGTTAGAGAGTATTAATGAGTCACCATGATATGCAATCCAGGTTGATGGGTTTATTGATGTTGACAACAAGGCAACAATGCCCGTTTTTGTGTGATTTTTTCAGGAGGATGTGCATGCAGATATGTTATGTGCACTTTTGTTGCCAATGAACACCACAGCTGTAGAACTATTCAAGTCTTTGAATGATTACATATCAGGAAAACTGAATTGGTCATTTTGTGTCAGTATATGCATGGACGGAGTGACTGCCATGACTGGACAGGTTTCTGGTTTCACTACTTGGGTCAAAGAGGTCGCTTCTAAATGTGAGTCTATGCACTGTGTCATCCATAGAGAAATGCTGGCTAGACAAAAAGTGTCGCCTGAACTTAACAACGTTTGGCAGGATGTGATTAATATTATCAACCACATTAAAGACAAGTCTGTTTGTGCAGCTCTGTGAGGAGATGGATGCAGAGGACACATGTCTTCTCTTATACACAGAAGTGAGATGGCTTTCTAAAGGTAGATCACCAGCCAGAGTTTTTGAGTTATGAGAGCCACTCCAGAGATTTCTTTTAGAAAAACAGTCAACACTGGCAGCACATTTCAGTGACACAGAATGTGTCTCAAAACTTGCTTGTGACATATTCAACCTGCTCAATGAACTCAATATGTCACTTCAGGGGAGAACGCCAACTTGTTCAAGTTGGCAGATAAAGTAGCTGCATTCAAAGCCAAACTGGAATTATGGGGGCCATGAGTGAACATTGGGATTTTTGACATGTTTCAAACATTAGCAGAGATTTCAAAAGAGACTGAGCCAGAGCCTTCTTTCTCCCAGCTGGTGCATGATTACCTATCTCAGCTTTCAAAAGAGTTTGAGAATTACTTCCCAACCACAAAAGACCCCCAAACTGGGAAGGAATGGATCCGCGACCAATTGGTGAATAAGCCAGGTGAATCGACTTTGTCCATACTAGAAGAGGACCAACCGCTTGAGATCGCAAATGATGGTGGTCTTAAAAGTACGTTTGAGACAACTTCAAATCTCCATATGTTCTGGTTTAAAGTCAAGGCAGAATATCCTGAGATTGCCACAAAAGCACTGAAAAGCCTGCTTCCATTTCCAAAATCCTATCTTTGTGAAGCAGGGTTTCCTACAGTGACAGCAACCAAAACAGGATTATGGAGTAGACAGGACATAAACAACACACTTTGGTGTCACTGTCTCCCATCACCCCCAGATGGGACCATCTATTTGAAGAAAAACAAGCTCAGGTCTCTCACCAATTCTGCATTATGGTGAGTTGTATAATTATTTCATTATATATTACAATGTAATAATAATAGAAATAAAGTGAACAATAAATGTAATGTGCTTGAATGATCCTGCAACCCTCCCCTCCCCGGTCTGTGGAAAAATTGTCTTCCATGAAACCGGTCCCTGGTGCTAAAAATTTGGGGACCGCTGCTCTATCCTTTGCAATATTTGGCATTTTTTGTCCTCACTGATCAAGTTGGAAAGAGTTTTCATTTATAAGCTTTAATAAGTATTGCATAGTGAAAAAGACATCCTATTTTCCATAATCTTGCATGTCTTTTGATTCAGTCGTCAATAGCAAATTCTCAAATTTGTTAATTTATGTTTTGTATTGTATTATTAGGAAAATATAAGTCTCTTGATCAGGGCCTTCATTAGGAAAAGGGATCTAAATATAATTTATATATTTTTGCTTTTTATTATATCTATAACTTTATTAATTTGTTTGTTTGTTTATTTATTTATTTATTTATTTATTTATTTATTTATTTATTTTTGCCTGCGTTGGGTCTTCGTTGCTGCGTGCGGACTTTCTCTAGTTGCAGGGAACGGGGGCTACTCTTTGTTGCGGTGTGCGGGCTTCTCATTGCAGTGGCTTCTCTTGTGGAGGCGCATGGGCTTCAGTAGCTGTGTCTCTAGGCGCATGGGCTTCAGTAGCTGTGGCTCACAGGCTCTAGAGCACAGGCTCAGTAGTTGCTCCGTGACATGTTGGATCTTCCCGGACCAGGGCTCAACCCCTTGAGCCCTGCATTGGCAGGCAGATTCTTAACCACTGCACCACCAGGGAAGTACTATTGCTTTTCATTTTTATTGAAACGTTATATTTGCTTGTATTTATGGTAATAATAGTGGAATTTCCTTAATTACCTGATAAAACATTTTTGTAATTACATAAATTTAATTATATAAGTACATCTTAAAATATATTAAATAACTAATATTTTTCATGGCATGCAGAAAATACACAATTAGTGAGAGTGGCACATAGATGGTAGAAGTTTGAGAAATACTGCCTTAGTGAAGAGCAACTTTATACTAACTTTCAAATTAAACATATTGATGTGGGAAATGAGAGTTACAGAGGATAATTTGTTCAAATCATAAAGCAAGCAAGTTACTGACAAACATTAGATTTAAATTTAGTTTTTCCTCCTTTAGAGCGTAAACTGTTAACTGATACTTTATTTATCTCTCAAGTTCCTTTGCTAGAAAGTTATCACATCCATAGCTTTATCATAGAAATTCACCAGCTATTCTCAGAAGTGGTGCATTTCAGTAAACAAGGTTGAAAACTTCATTGTTCTTAAGTTGTACTGAAAAGTGTATAACTGCAAAATGTTTGTACCTATATGTTGACCATGAAAATCTATCTAGACTTTAAAAAATTATGTACTTAATCACTTATTTTTGCCATATAACTGATGGATAGACTCATACAGTTTGCTTTCTGAAACATCTATATGAGGAATTTTGATTTTTTTTTTTTATTTTATTCAAAACAACCTTTAGAATAATTGACTAAAATATAGTCCTATTAGGAGAAGCATTTGACATTGGCACTCTTTGAATAGCCTTTTGGTAACATATGTTTTCCAAGTTGGCAGAATTAATACTAAATATATAATAATTCTTCTGCTAACAATAGAGGAAATATGCATTTTCAAAAAAATCAAATATTTTGTTAAAATATTTTGAATCAATAAAGTTCATACTTGGGTTTTAATTGCTTGACTTTTCTATTCAACATGTTAAAATTTTATGAATCCCATACTGCAGATTTTTACAGAATTCTAAATTCAGGTTATTTTATTTTAAAATAGTGAATAAAATATATATCCCTTATTCTTGCTATGTTGATGTAATCATTTACCTTTCCTTTAGGTAAGTGTGCAATTCTTCTGGACTTGACTGGAGTGAATGGTCAAACTGGAAACCATTTACCACCTTTTGCATAGAGAAATTTCTAATCATGTTATTGTGCAATAAGTGGATTCTGCAATGAAGTTTGGAAGTCAAGATCCAATTTAAGAAAAACTGCCAAATCATCATAACAACTGGAGTCATTGAAAACTGCAATCTACAAGCTAGCATGATAGAACAGAAGTTTATTACTTCAGCCTGTGAGACAATCTGTCCCTGAAGATTTTGGTTTGCATCCTGAAACCACTCTTTATTCTGACTTCTTAATTGTTTCAAGCCACAGGTTTCTTAGAGTTGATGGGAAATATAATGAGATTGTAAAGTGAGAACATATTTGACAATTCTCCAAAAATCAAATAAGGAAAACCCATTGATTATTGACAGTCAGTCAAAAAAAAAAAAAAAAAAAAAAAAAGCCCTTTTAGTTCTGGAAAAAATGTTATTACAAAAATATATTAAAATCATATATCATTATATACCCTTCCATTAATTTCTGAAATTTACTAGTTATCTCTTTTATAAGGGCATATATTACTTGAGCATTGTGCAGCACTCCCTTAGTGGCCTATATAATGGTTTATCCAGGAAGAAATCTGAGCCATGCATGATCTGGTGGCTGATGAGTCCTTCAAGGCTCATATCAAGAAATTGGGCTTTAGCTTTCAGGGCTTCCTCAGATCCTGGCAGAAAAGGCCACTTGCAAGGCAACCTACAGTCCCCATAGGAATCTGGAAAATTGGAGTTTAGTTCTTGGAGGTGTCAATCAGGAAAAATTGGAAACATCAATTTGGAGGGATGCAGTTATATTGAAGGAAACTGAAAGAATTGAAAATTTGGAAAGGGTTGATAATTTGGACAAGATAAGAGAATCCAGAATCCAATTTGCAGGGCTTTGCCAAAATTTCCTTCCCCAAGAAGGGTGCATTTTAGATTATTCATGGTTTTCTACTGAAACAAAATTTCTCGCTACAGTTACTACTCTACAATTTTGTTAAAAATATTTTCAAATAAATTGTATTTTTCTTCATAAAATAAGGCTGATCTTATCCAATTCAGCCTGATTATTTATATAGGTATAGAAAGAATTATATTGGCCTTGTTCAGTTTTCTGTGCTAAAGATGTCTTCATAAGGAATCTAAGGAATTTCTGAGGCTAAGAAGTAAAGCCAAGAACTCAACCAGGACATTTCACCTATATTATCTATAAATTTGGGTGAATTCCTCTCTTCTTAAGGTCCTTAAAATATCTTAAGATTCCTGGGTCTAGTAGAAATTGACCTCCCTTATTCACCTGTATGTTTGGGACACACGAACAGTGTAGTCAGGTACGAGGTCAGTTTTCCCAAAAGGCTTTGTAAGCATTGACTCCATGAAGTCAAGCTTAGTTCCTTAAAAGTATCTAGTTATATCTATTAAATTAGCATCATTCTCAAATAAGGTAAGGCCTTGGATACGTATATAATGTTTCTAATCAAGTCCTAGTAACAAGGAGGATGGATTCATACAGATTAAACAAGCATATCGCTATGTAAGAAAACCTAATAAGAGTTCCCAAATTCTGGAGAGGTCAGGCAAGCAGAAAAATATATGATTTACAAATGTTTAATTTCTGTTTACTATAACATAGTCTACTAAACAGTTATAATTTATAGATAGCTTAAGGGAAAAGAGAAAATTCTTGCTTATATATTCAGAAAATATAACATTAAAAGATCAAAGATATTTAAACAAAACCTACTATCAGTTGATTCAGTCCTATGCATTTAATTTTTGTTCTGCTTCATCCTGGCTTGAAGTCTAATGAACCTATTTGCTTCTAGATAAGTGTTCTGGAAAACCCAACTCAGTCCACAAGTATGATATCAAAGTTGCTTAAGTGATTCCTTAACTTATAGATAAAACATAGATGCTTGTACCCAAACAAACGTGGTATAGGACCTTTTCACAAGACAAAACACTCAGGTCTGTAGTAGATTGCAAGAACTTTCAGAGAAGCATCAGAGTAAAATAGTTGTATATATTAAGAAGTATTTACTGCTAACATATTGGGAATGGTTATCTGATGGCTTTGCTGATCTTGGTTGGCCTGCTTATATGTTGGGATATGAATCAGTTGGCCTCAGCTTTTCTAGGCTAAGGCATGCTTGACTACCTGATGAGAGATGAAAGACATGAGGAGTAAAGTCAGATCACCCAGTCATCCTCTTGATGGCAGGATCTGCAGAGTCATGTGAGTGATAAGGTTCAAGATGCAGGGATGGGTGAAGAATTAGAGCCATCAATAAACTCAATCTGCCACAAAGAGAATTAAGTGGTTCAATACATGTAAAGAAATTGTAAGATATCAGTTAATAAATGTTTAATAAATGAGTGAAATGTATTCTTTCTTGAGTTGTGTGAGAGTCATGAAATCCCTCATACTCATCCTTTTACTTATTTACCAACTATTTATAGGTTACCTAAAGCTTTCAATGTACTTTGGGGACTGAAAAATGAATAATACATATCCTCAAGAAGCATACAATCTTTACAGGTTGTAAGTGACTATAATGCATGGTAACCTGTTGTATGAGTGGCATAAAAATACTATGTGAGTTCAGAAGCACTCCCTACTGACTACTAGAGGATAGAGATTGCAAAATGCTTCTTTGTAGATGACATGTTAGCTGAAGCTTGACAGATAAATAGGATTTCAATAGGTAGAAATGACAGGATTTAGCTATTGCAGAAAAAATAGTGTGAATAAATGAGGCAATAAACTACAGGGCAAGTTTTGGAGAAAATCAATGACTGTATGGAACCCTAGATGTAGATGCTGGAGTTAAATTAGATCTGCACTGACTTTATATAAACCCTGGAATTTTCTGTATAAAGTCTCTATCATTTTTACATGCCCTCTGTAGTTTTTCTCATAAAATTTGAGGACAAATGAAAGCACAGTATAGTTACTTCAAAGTTCTAACTGCTTAAATCCTGGAAATTTTTGAGTGTATAGTGTTTTTTTCCCCCAACTCTATATTTTACTTCAAATGTCAAATATATATATATATATATATATATATATATATATATATATATATATATATATGAATATTTAAAATATTACACCAATTTGCATTGTCAATGAATTGTTAACATTCAAATAATTTCCTTTAAAATTATGAGCACTGAGAAGTCAACAAATAGATAACAAAATGTGAAAAGCATAGCTTACATTTTGTTTCAAAGGAGTAGTCAACATCGTGTTAGCATTAAAGAAGTGACCATCCTAACTAAAAGCCTTATGAGGACCAGTCAAGAATTAAAAAACAGATGCCAATTAAAAGTAAGAGGATAGAAGAAAAGTGTGTTCCTGGTCTTGTGACACAAAGATGCAAAGACATGCCCTACAACAATAATTTCTATCTTTCATAGAAAATTAGTTTGAAGACCCTGAATATCAGCCAGGTTGTAATTATTCTTACTCCCAACAGCTTGAAGTACAACTCTCTTAAAATTATAGTGCTCTTTTAGGATCTCAGTCTTATTCTTGTGGGCTGTTTCAATTGTTGTTTTTATGTTATATGAGTTTATTTATTTACCTTCAGAATCAAAGCAAATCTCTTGCCCAAATCCTGGCAGAGATCAGAAATGTCTCAGAAAACTCAAAATTGACTTTTAAAAATGTATATTTAGGGGTTGACATGCATTTGTAAGATAAAATTTTGCTAGTTGTATTTTTATTGTTTTATAAACAAATAGATTTAATTTCTATTATTGAAATATATTAAAGATGTATATTCCACTATTATTTCCTGAGAAGTAGAGAGTGCTTATGGTAAAATAAACATTGGATATGGTCAGCATATATTAATTATATGAATCTCTCTTATTGAGTAAAACAGAGAGCTGGTCACCGCTCTGACATGAAACTTTAATTTCACAGCTAAAAAAGAGGCACTGTCCATAATTCAATGGTAAGGAAGTGATGAAAGACATGAATTACTCACTTAATTTTTTTTCTTCACTGGAAGTTATTTTGATTTTGATTACCACACTATTTTTGTCTTAAGTGGGAGAAATCTTTAATGTTACTTCCCTCTTTAGTCACACAGAATACAGATGAAGCTAAATAAAAGAATGGAATATTGGTTTTATCCCCCCGTTACTCTAAAAGTGTCTTTTGCTAGCAATCTTCTGGTCATGGAGCTCTGAATCAGACTTGATGATAATTATTTTTCTTGCAAATTTATATGCAAGAAAGCAATATTGAATCAACAATGGAAAACTAATTTTCTATGAAAAATAGAAATTATTTACCTGCTCCAAAGTTGAATCAGATACATTTTCAAAATCATGGGGCTAAAATTGAATTTGAGCTCTAAATGAATGTACCTATTTGAATACATTTTGATTTTTAAAATGTATTTAAGTGATTTAAGGATTTAATAAAAGAAAAAGTTTGCATACTACATAATTTAATCATATTACAAACATTGTAAATAACATATTAATGGGATTTTCCTTTAGATTTGCAGACAACTTAAAAGATTCTAAGGAGAATTGGATTAACTCTACCAAGAGGTTGAAAAATTCCTAAGGTGGCAACTCACTGAGAAATGTCCCAGGAAGGAATATTGCTGTCTCCTTTCTCATTCAGCAAAACTGCAAAGAAAAAGGAAATATACTTTATATGTAATAAGGTACTTGACAAGTCTCAATTCTAAAATATGTTAACTTCATTATAGCTTTGAATAAAACTTATAATTAAATCATCAAACACCCTTTTACCAATGAAGCCTCAAAGGAAACAGATGTTTAAAGGTAATTATAAGAGGAAATAAAAGTAAATATAATTTAAAGTACAAAAGCATAGCTATAAAATTTCTAATTTATATATAATTTTATTTTTTACATTTCTTTGTTATTTAATATAGTCACTAAACTTTAACAGAGAGACAAGTAGAATTAGAAGGGTGTAGGCCTTTCTGAAATATGTAAATAAAGCAATATATTAATTTTACCACTAAGCAGATCCCAAGACATATGACACAACCAATACATTAAAATGAAAATTAGGTAGAAGATATTATAAAAATATTATATTTATTTGTTTGTTCTTTTATGAGAATTTTACTTATGTATTTGAATCTGATCTGTGTGGATGACACAAATTACCCTGTAAAAATGCTTGCTCAGGGCCATAGTACTTTGGAACAGCAAAAGATTACTGTTAGTTAAAGAAAATCAGACATCTCAAGTTATGAATTTTTCACTTTTCAATGTATAGGAAGATGCAAAATCTGGGCTTAATGAAATTATTCCATTGATATGCACCTTAACTCTCCAGGGCCAGTATCCTGTTTTTCTCTATCCTTAATTTCCCTCAGGGTGCACTAGCAGGGGTGGATGCAGTGGCTAATGGACTGATAGCCTCAACATTTGTTTACTGAAATGGCAGGCAACATTATTTATCCACATACTCAAATTGTGCTACTGCACCCATTAACTCACCTGGAAACTTGTCAGAAATGCAAATTCTCAGTTCCCATCCCGGAGCTACTGAATCAGAAATGGAAATGATAAAGTTTGAGGATGATGTGTTTAAAGGAAACAAATATTGCTTTAAATGCCTGGCTGAAAACTGTAAATTTTTTATTGTAGATACTGTTGCAACCTTCAAATAGATATTTTATTCTGATTTTAGAAATAAAGGAAAATTCATCATAAGTAAAAGAAAATTCGTTGATGTTAAGTAATTTACTGTTACTCCTACAGAAAATACCAAGGATGGTCTTTTTTATCACCAAAAACAGTTATCTTTCTGTACGTCTAACGTTCCCAAAGCCTGGCTGCTAGGCTCAGTGTTCACATAAATATGTACTCCCATGTTTTAGTCACTTTATCAGAGCCAGCTGCCAATGTGGAAAATTGTTTAAGACCCACAGGGATCGAAGTTTTTGCTGTTTGTTCACCAATATATCCAAGTGTTCTAACCAATACCTGGTACATGATAGGGGCACATTTGTAGCATGAAAGAAGAAAAGAAATGGGAAAATACATTAGAAATCTTATATGTATTATCTAAAATGCATCTTATTGTATTATATGCATTAAATTACAGCACATCTTCAGGGTCATTATTAATATGCCAGTTTTAAAGGATGAAGTGGCCAATATTAAAATGGATGAATGATTTTTCCTTACACACACACACACACACACACACACACAGTAATCATCAGACATTTCATCTGACTGGTCTATTTGACTATAAAATTCACAATTTTTCTCTACTCCATGTTAGAGAATGCCTAAAACCCACTGTGGCTTAGGTAAATCCTGAGTCATTCATACATGTGTGTAGAGAAGTTCTTTTTATATTCACTTCACAGATAGAGAATTTGCAGCAGAAAATGGTTAAAAAAACTTCAGCAAAAGAAAACAAGCTAATAATTTGGAGCCCCTATATTGAGAGCAAGATGCTTCTGAACCACAAGTGGAACATGGTGAAACAAAAAAATCTTGTAAGCTAATTAAAGCCTAAAAAGACTCAACTTGTAAATTAACTACAATCTACAAAGATCTACCTTCATGTCTGTTTTGCTTCAAGTACAAACATTTGCTTCAATTCTACTCTTACACAAAATAGAGCAAAATAAAGAATTCAGTTGGAAATATGGAACATTAAAAAAAACCCATTTCTTATCAGTTTTTTTATTTTATTTTATTTATTTATTTATTTATGGCTGAGTTGGGTCTTCGTTTCTGTGCGAGGGCTTTCTCTAGTTGTGGCAAGTGGGGGCCGCTCTTCATCATGGTGCGCGGGCCTCTCACTATCGCGGCCTCTCTTGTTGCGGAGCACAGGCTCCAGACACGCAGGCTCAGTAATTGTGGCTCACGGGCCTAGCTGCTCTATGGCATGTGGGATCTTCCCAGACCAGGGCTCGAACCCATGTCCCCTGCATTAGCAGGCAGATTCTCAACCACTGCGCCACGAGGGAAGCCCTCTTATCAGTTTTGAATGATAAAGTTTACCTACAGAAAATGTCATATTTCAAATGACATTGAAAAATATGGATTTAAGCACCATTGAACATTATTCTTTATGGAAGAACATAACATTATTTTAATACGTATTTAGAATTTTCAAGATGAGATATTATTCAAGAGAATTATTTTATCTTTTGGTGAGAACTATATTACATCTAGCAGAAAAATAATTTATGTATTGGATAAAAATATTTTTTTAAGTTGATATTTGTGAATGTCTGATTTTTATCTCACAGTATCTATTTTTTAAATCTTGCAAGATATAGTATCTTTGATGGTATTATTGTTGGTAAGCACTAGCAAAACACTGTTCCTGAGAGAGGAACAGATAAACTGTAAACACATGTACATCACTGTAATTAAACCTTGCATACAGAAGTGATAACTGGCATATTAAGGATGCAATCATGGGAATTAAAACAAAAATCACTAAGCCATACTTATATCAGTTAGTTTTCAAACTTCTTTCTTTCTTTGGTCTTGGAGGGGGCAGAGTCTGCTCTCTAATCCTTCCTATCCCTGTAGACTATAGGGTAGATGTGTCTCAGGAAGGGAGTCCCCTTCCAGGGCCCAAGAGTGGGATGTTATCTAACACTTTGAAATGAATTGTCCCAGGAGACACACGTACTGACAAAGCAAAGGACTTTATTCGGAAGGGGCACCTGGGGCCGAGAGTGGTAGGTTAAGGGAACACAGGAGGACTGCTCTGACACGTGGCTCACAGTCTCAGGTTTTATAGTGATGGAGCTAGTTTCCAGATTGTCTCTAGCCAATCATCTTTCTTGGCCCATATTTGGCCTGACTCAAGGTCTTTTCTGGTGGCAAGTGCATCTCTCAGCCAAGATGGATTGCAGCGCAAAGGATTCTGGGAGGTTGGTAGGATAATATTTTGGGCTTGTGTCTCCTCCCTCTTTTTGGCCCCTCTCGAATTCTCTTTTTTAGTTTTTGGAGGCAGCACCATGTCCCTTATTGGGACCGCCTATTGTGAGACAACTCATACAAGTGGTTATCATCATGCCCTGCCAAGGCAGGAAATTATGGTTAACAGTTCCCTAACAAATGGAGGAAGTACTCTCTTAGAAAGAAAGTAAGAGTTAAAAACAACTCCTTAATTTACTATTAATATTGCCATTTAGGGCAGTGTCTCAACAGGGATTTTTGAGCCTGAGGTGATTTTAGCAATGTCTGGAGACATTTTTCATTGTCACAATTGGAGAGGAGGTGCTACTGGAACCTTATATGTGCTATTTGAAATCTAATGGGAAGAGGCCAGGTATGTGGCTAAACATCTTATAATGTACAGTCCTTACAACATGGAATTATTTATCTCAATTTGTCAATGGTGAGAAACTTTGATCTAGAGTTAAAAATTTAAAACACAATATATAAAAGCTGAAATAACTCAAATTCAACTAAATTATATAATTATGTTCAGATAAGTAGATCTTGATAGTAACTAGCAGTATCAAAATATAATAAGAAACAATGCCTCAACATAACCAGGTCCTCTTGAGCCCTGGAATCACAGAAAAAGGTGAAAAATCATTAAGTGCTCACAAAAAACTTCACAGTGAGGCTTTAATCAATGAAATTGTGTACAATGCCCCACTGGCAAGACATGCTTACTTTAGAGAACAAAACATTACTTTACCTTGATGCCATGAAACATTTGAATTTTACACATCTCTCTTTATTCTTATTATAACTTACCAAGTATACTTTGACTTATTTAGTTTTTTTGTTTACTAAATGTTATAGAATGAAGCTGACCCTATCAATGAGAAATTTCCTATCAGCTTCAGGTTAGATTTCTATTCAGTCTATTCTTCCACACCATGTAATGTGTAATATATATATATATATATATATATATATATATATATATATATATACATTTTTGATGAAAAAATGTGCAACAAAAATGTTGATAATTATGTTTTATTCAGTGGACATTCCAAGGACTTAAGCCTAGGAGTCAGTGTCTCAGATAGCTCTGAGGGAATGTTACAGAGGTGAGGGAGAAGCCAGAATATATATGAGTTTTTGCAACAAAAAAAAAAAATAGTTGAAACATCAAAAATTACTATTAATTAAAGAAAATCAGGCATCTCAACTAAATGAATTTAGTGCTTTTCTATGTTTGGGAAGACGCAACAGTGTGGGCTCACTGAAATCATTTCTTTGACATGTACCTTCACTATCTAGGGACAGTATTCTGTTTTTCTCCATACTGAATCCCTTCAGGGTGTACTGTTGGGGGTGGCTACAGAGGCTGATTCATCCTTTGTTTACTGATATGGTAGGTGACATTCTTCATCCACAACACTTCTTCTTGGTCATAAAGTTGACCAATGTTTGGGAAGCATTTTATGACCAATTTTGTCCCACAGTACTAGAAGGTCTCACTTCTAGATCAGGCAAGGATTCTGTTGATAGGCCACTCAGTGTGCTGATTTTTTTAATTTTTTTTGGATTAAGCCCTATTGATAATCTAAAATTCTTGGAATTGCCTGTTTTGCTAGTCTATTACGATCCTTGAAATGCTTTCCCTTGTTGTTTCTTCTCATATCTAGAGATGCACTATTACAATTAGTCTACAATATGTAGAACTATATATGTGATCAACTGCCCCAAGATTTTTTTTGGCGTCATTAATTTTGTCAGAGGTTTTGTTATACACATTGGGTAATGTAAGAGACAACAATCTTATAAAATAGACAGGATATAAGTAATAAAGGTAATAACATTAATGTCATAGTACAGCAGAGAGAGGCACAAGGCATAAATAATTTGAAAATAAGACAGAACAAATTAAAACAATGATTAGTAAACTAGCTGTAACCTGTCATAATAAGCCATCAATTCCACAGGGATGCCAGCTGGAGAAGCCAAATTCTGGAATGGTCAGGTAGAAAGAAAAAGAGACAGGTTTCATCTTCATTTACAAAAGTATAATTTACCAACTTATTGTAGGTCATAGTTAGCATATGAGAAAAGTTTTTTTTTTCCCATAAAACAAATATTAAAAGCCAGTATATTTCAGAAAGAAGCCAGAAAGTTGTAAATCATATTTATCAGTTCATTCAGTCTCATGTAATTAATTCCTGTAGATCTGGATGAAGTTGTCAGGTTTTCCATTAGAGTTTTCTAAATTCTTCCCCACTTTAGAGCTATGATCTAAAAGTTATCAGACACATATTTATCAAAAAGTCCTTTTTATGAATCTTCTTGAAGATCTTCATTTTGTAAAAGCACCAGAGTAAAACAATGATTGTTTATAAATGAAAATATACTTAAAATGACATAGTTAAAGGTCTACAAAGCAATTGACAAAAAACTTGGATATTCTGTGACAGACAATATTTTAAGATAATATCTAGAATTATGACTGATAAAAATATACCAGGGCATATCAGATTTTTAGGAATTAATGACATTTACTCATACCATATAACCTAAGAAAGTTTATCTTCAATCACTTGACAGTGCTTCTCAAGTAATTTAACATACCAAATAAGCCTAATTAGTTTAGCACTCCTCTCTGAGAAGCCTCAGGATTTCTTTGGAGCATCCCAGAGTTAGCTGGAGTCAAAAGAACTGCAATTAGAACTTGATGTTTGGGAAGTTTGTAAAAAATATCAAAAAATATTTCAAAAACACTTGGTCAAATAGGATCATAGGTCACTGTGAAATAATACTAATTTATTTAACAAAAGTGACACAAGACTTCAAAAACAAATACAGATTACTTAAAGGTAAAGTAACTCACACAATCTATTATCAAAGACAGTATTTCAAGAAACATTTGTTCTCTTAACAGAGAGAGGAATGAAATCCAGTCTTGCATCAGCCTACTTTTAAGAACAAAATCCATTCACCTAATTAAATTTAATCTAATCTCAGCCTGACCATGTATAAAACTCTTTTTCAGAGCTCACTTTTTACAAACCTGCCACAAATTTCTGTACTCATAGTAGTTTGTCCCTTATTTTTCCATCCAGAAACAACCACCTCTAGGACAAAATCATTCTTTCCCCTTAACAAAATGTATTTCCATTCCTCATACCTTCTCTTGCTGAAAACACACATTCTACTTTCCTTGCATACTGAAATGTTTCCCTTATCATCTTTAGTGGTTTTAATTACATATTACAATTTTGACCCTTAAAAACCTTAATCTGTAACAAAAACCAACAAGGAGCATGTAATCGTGAACTTTTTCTTTTTTTTTTAACATTATTATTATTTATTTTTTTAAATTTATTTATTTATTTATTTATGGCTGTGTTGGGTCTTTGTTTCTGTGTGAGGGCTTTCTCTAGTTGTGGCAAGCAGGGGCAACTCTTCATCACGGTGTGCAAGCCTCTCACTATCGTGGCCTCTCTTGTTGCAGAGCACAGGCTCCAGACGTGCAGGCTCAGTAGTTGTGGCTCATGGACCCAGTTGCTCCACGGCATGTGGGATCCTCCCAGACCAGGGCTCGAATCCGTGCCCCCTGCATTAGCAGGCAGATTCTCAACCACTGTGCTACAAGGGAAGCCCCTCGTGAACTGTTTTTTATAACCAGCATTTCCTGACTGGAATATTCCATAACCTCTAGAAACATACATTTTCTTATAGCATAATTTCTTTCCTCAATGTGGTACAAGACATGAGTCTATTAAACCCAAACATTTTTAGTTTCCCTCTCATAAGGAAAGAAAATTAGGCAAATTTAGACCTACTAAATTTAGACCTATTTAGCAATTAGGTTTCTCCAATTTAAATGATCTATCATCTGGTCATTAATAATATATCTTACTAGTGACTCAAACCAATAAAATGCAAGAGGCATCCCCACAAGAGAATGCAAATGATGTCACGTAGACAAGATCTGGAGAGTTTATTCCAAAATAATAGACTCAGAAAATAAAGGCATTCTTTGTACAGGCTGATGCAACAAATGTTTAGATTTAGATGATAAAAGCCCCTGAGAGCTGGCACAGTCAGATAGGACTGCTAAGAATCCCAGTTTATTTCACTGGCTACCAAATGTATACCATATGTATACCTTCCAGATGCCAGAGACTAAGCTTTCAAAACACAGACACAAACACACACACACACGAAACACAGAAATACCTAAGAAAATCAGATAGAATGTTTACATCTCAAAGACAGGTAGAGAAATGCAAGTTCCCCTAGAAACACTTTTGTTTCTTTAAGATGAGATTTCTGAAAAGATGTTTTATCCAGCTTTCTCTAACTTAACCACATACCTAATAAAAGGGCCCCATCTTAGTCATTTTCAGGGTGAGATTTCCTTTAATTCTTAATTAAGTAAGTACCTGTAAGTTTTGTACATACGTAAACCTCTCTGGGGTATTAATTGGAGAGTGGCAATCTCTCTCTGTCTCCAATCTCAGGTAGCCTAAGTTAGCTCTAATAATACATTAATGTTTTTGTTAATGTTTTGCAAAATTTTTAGGGATGCATATATTGGATTATAGCTGAAATGTCTGTATTGCCAAAAATCAATTCTGATTTTATGGCTGAGTTTTGAGAGTGCAGTTAAATTAAGATGATTCTGGAGAAATAGATGCATTCCATGTATCCTAATGAAATCATGTCTTGAGCCTGCTTGTCTTAGATGTACCTTCTTGACAGTGGCAAAATCATCAAGAAAATGGTACCCTGTTGACCTTTTGGAAGTCTTAATCTGGTGACATTCACTTTCTTTATATTATGAATCAAAACTTTCACTTGCAAAAGTCTGTGAATTCATGGAGATGGTATACTTCTCTATTAAAATAATAAGCATCATTTCATAAATAGGTAATCTCACTTTATATTGACCAATATGTTTTATTTTTTTATTTAGGGAATACTCTTTTAAAAATTAGCTATTATGAAATCACAGGGTTTTTTTTGATATTGATATAAATATCATGTTAATTTTAAGTGAGGAATAGCTATATGTAAACTGTTGCCCCTAATGTAGATTCATACGAACATAAAAATCACATAAAACAAACATAAGAGTGAAAAAGAAGCTGGCTATATTCAAAATCTTGTACTAATCTATAATGGAAGAGAACTATATATATAACTATATATACTTTACCACATACCTGAAGCTAACACAACATTGTAAGTCAACTATATTTCAATAAAAATTAAAAAAAAAATGCTGCCAAGAAATAGAAGGAAAACATGTAGGTAAACAAAGTTTGCTAAAATAATTATTGTTTATTTCACCTTAAAATAAAAATATCTGCAGCCCTTGTTATTCCAGCACTTACATGCATTCTTAACCCCTTCTCATATTGACTAATATACCATTAATAAGCAACATGAAACTTAATGGAAATGATTGTCTCAGCCATACTTTATTACAGAAACATCTTGCAACATTAGGACTCCATTGCAGTGCATGGTATTATAACTGTCGATATTTCTGTTGGAAACAATACATTATTACAGCATTTCATTGTTTCTTTGAAGAAGTGCTTGTTGGCTATGTCCTTAGCTTTTATCTTTTCCTGTTGTGACAGGACAGTAAATATTTAGTCTTTGCAGTTTATGGTTTTGTTTAGATCTTACTACTTTTGAGCCAAAGTTATTAAGTAAAATAAACCACTCTACTAATTGGTTTACTAGCCATTGTTATACATTGGGAAGTATCCTTGGAGGAGGTTTATAGATTTCAAGTAATAGTAATATTTGGTTGACCTTACAAAGAAACAAATCTGATCTCATTAAAACAAATATATGGTATACAGGCCTAAAAGTAAATTTTATAACCAAAAACCTCTTCTATTAAACTTTACATTTGTCAGTGATATCTTTTTTAGGGACTGATCACATGTTTCATTAAGTTAGGTATGTAAAATCCTTCTACTGATTAATATTTAATAATTTCCCATGGATTGCTACAAAATTTGCACTGAATCTCTGAAAGTTGCTCACTGTGCATCTAGTAATTTAGTCATGCAGTCAATCCCTCCTTCTCTAGGAGGCTACTGAGAATTATGGAAGTTGCTTTTCAGAGAAACAGTTTTTTTTTTTTTTTTTTAAATTGCTTTTATTTAATAGGATCCCTTGAATTCCTCAGCAGAAAAAAAAGTGCTTTAT
This sequence comes from Balaenoptera acutorostrata, assembly GCF_949987535.1. NCBI lineage: Eukaryota > Metazoa > Chordata > Mammalia > Artiodactyla > Balaenopteridae > Balaenoptera > Balaenoptera acutorostrata. The sequence goes on from NC_080081.1 coordinate 45,569,537, forward strand.
ATGGTAATTATTTGAATCATATTTGTTTTATCTCAAAGTTTACAATTACTTCTAAGTTGTTGAAATTTAGAATGGTAGGATATCTGAAAATCTTAGATTTGAACTCAAAAGGCAATATGAAAACACAGAAACAATAGCAGTTTTAGTGAATAAAGGACCAGGACAATGACATTTTAAGCAATGAAAGAATGAGTTGATAATTTTTACAAGTCAATAATGTGTTTCATAAATAAGTAAAATCAAGTTAAAGTTTTTGTAGCATGCTAATATGCAATTAAATATTCTAGCATATTAAATGTTTTACTTCTAAAGAAGAAAATAATTCAGCAATGAAAAATATGTACATATGTATGCACATACCTCTGTGTGTGTGTTTGTGTACTAAAAACATTGTTTCCAAGTACACACAAGTATGACCTTATTGTTTATTTTTGGTTGATGTCATTCTCATTACTTGGGGCACATTTTGCTCTGATTGTTGTATATTTTAAATATCACCTTATGTGAAGCAAAATACGTCAGACAGAGAAAGATAAATACTGTATGGTCTCATTTATACATGGAATCTAAAACAAATAGTCAAACTCACAGTAACAGACAGTAGAAAAATTGTTGCCAGGTACTGTGGACTAGGAGAAATAGGAAGAGGTTGAAAAAATACGAACTTTCAGTTATAAGATGAATACAGTCAGAGCATGTAATGTATAACATGGTGACTTTGGTTGATAACACTGAATTGTATAACTGAAATTTGCTAAGAGAGTAGAACTCAAAACTTCTCACACATACCAAAAGATACATGTGTGAAGTGATGGATGTATTGTTTAACTCAATGGGAGGGAATCCTTTCACAATGTATAAGTATATCAAATCGTCACATTGTTCATTTTAAATATTTTACAATTTTATTTATGAATTACACCTCCATGAAGCTGGGGAAAATAAATATCATGTCTGTTTAGAAATAGTTGCATTCTATGTTTTATCATTACTATGATCATGGATTTACTTTTTAAGACACAGTAAGCTATATTAAACCTTTGAATTTAATGGCTTAAAGTAGATATTGAAATTAATTTAAAACCCTTTTCAAAAGGTAGATTTTAGCTAAAAGACAGGAGACAGGTAAAACCTTTCTGATTACTTTTGCTTAAGGCCATGATCTAGTAACAGGGACCACATTTACCTTCTTCCTTTAAACAACTAGAAAAAGATAAAAAAGATATGAAACAAAAATTTTCACACATTGAAAACAGACAGCAAAGGACAATGATCATGAAGAGGAGGAAAACAAGGTGAGCTCTAAAATTGCATCAGCTTACTACTTCAAAAAGTTTTCCAGGTCACAGCACAGAGAGTAAAAAGACCAAATGGAGCCTGCATTCTAGTCAAATTCAGGAAACAGAGATCAGAGATTAAGGAGATGAAGTCATTGAGAATTTGTGGGGCAGAGTACAGGTGAGGAGGTAGCTGTACACCCCCCCCCCCAAAAAAAATCTGGACATCTTAAGAGGGTCCCTTCAATCCTTTGGCTGAGTTCTGAGCTCTGCATGCATGAAAAGAAACTTATTTGAGGCCAGAAAATAACCATCAGAAAGCTGTAGTCCAAACGATTCCCGGAGTTCAAACAAAGCAAAGAATAGCTCATGTTCCCATCAGTCAGAATGTAAAAGCCTCTTGATAGGTAGGGCATTGGGAAGAATATTTAGAAGAGTCTGGCTAAACTACACTTACACCTTTAGTTTGCTTTGGAGCTGGCCTAACAAAGTTTATAAGTCAGCATCTAATGGGTCAAATTGATTCCAAGAAACTTAACTGTGTGCCTAAACTACTACTTTAAAAAAAATCCAACACTATTTTTTTAAAAAAAATGAAACACAATTGAGCATCCTACAGTACATTAACAATATCCAACACCCTATCAAAAATTGCCTGGCATTCAAAAAATCAAGAAAATAAAACTAATAGGAGAAAAATCAATAAATATTCCCAGCAACTCAGAGGAAATGGAATTTGCAGACAATATTGGGAGATAATTGTCTTCTCAAGGGTTCCCTTACATTTTTGCTTGTCTTGTGAGTAAAGTGTGCTGATTGATTTTTTTTTCCTGAATGTGTTCAAGAAAGTTTGTAAAGTGAACAACCTTGGAGACAGATGTTTTCTCCCTTCACAGCAAAATGTAGGGTTTTTTATAGCCTTGAAAGACAAAGATGGTGCCTCTCTCCAGAGCAAAGTGCAGGCATCCTTAAGGCCCAGATTAATAAAGACAGTGTCTTTCTCTGAAGCAAAAGGCAGGTAGATGATCCTGTCATTCAAAACAGGGGTCACCCAACCCTCTTTGCCTTATAGGCATTGGTGCTTGAAGAACCAGGGTGAAAATGCTTATTATCTGGCTACTGATATTTTTGTGAGTACTAAACAGTCCATTGTTTATATCCCCCAAGTATCATGTCTTCTTCAATCATTCATAAGAATGTTGTAGTGTTGCAGGCCAACTAGTTAGCTTCCAAGTGGGGTAAAATAACATTCCCTTCATTGTTTTGACCAAAAGTACATTAAAACATCAATTATAAAAATGCTTTATATGTCCAAAAAAGTAGATGAAAACAAAATCAATGTGAGGAAAAGATAGAAGATATGTATGTGTATATATATATATATAAAGTCAAACAAGTAGAGTTAAAAATCAGTATCTTACATAAAATATACTTTGGATGAGATTAACAGTAGATGAGACACTGGTGACAAAAACTTCAGTAAACAAAGACACAGCAAATAACTATCCACAATGAAGCAAAGAGAGGAAAAAAAAAGGAAAGCAAGGAGAAAAGAACTGGTGAAATATAAACAAAACATGAGTGACCGAAAGGGAAAAAAAAGTCAGGCTGCAGTCCCAGAAGGAAAGGTAAGAAGGAGAAAAAAGAAAGAAACAATTTAACACAATATAACAAAAATCATATCTTGCAGATCCTAGAAGATCATTGATGAATACATTAGAAAAACCAAAACAAAAACAACAAAAAAACACACACAAAAAAACACAAGGCACACTATAATCAAATTGCTGAAAGCAAGTGACAAAGATAAAATCTTAAAGGGATTATAGAGAGTGGGAGGGATAAAATATTATATACTAAGGAATAAAGATAAGAATAAGGTAATTAAAATGTTTCTCATCAGATATGTAGACATCTGATAAAATGTAGATAAAAAGACAATGGAGTGACATACTTAAAGCACTGAAAAAAGAAAGTCAGATTAGAATTTTATATTCAGTAAAATATCTTTCAAAAATAAAAACTGAGAGTTTATCACCAGGGGACCGGCACTACCAAAAAACAAGAAAAGTGTTAAAAACATGCTTTAGGCAGAAGAGAGATGATATAAGATGGAAATGTGAATCAACAAAAAGAATGAAGAAGGTCTAGAAGGGTATACATTGTTAATGATAATATATATATTTCTCAGATCTTAATTTCTTTAAAATGTAATAAGTTGTTTAAGGTGAAATATAATACTAATATATTGTGATATTTAACATGTAAGTAAAAGTAGTATATATGATAACTATAACAAAATACAGAGGAAATGCAAGTTTACAGTTATAAATTCTAAAAATATATATGTAGAAGTATAATATTATTTGAAGGCTAAAAAAGACAATCTTAAAGCACCAACTAAAAAATAAAACAGCAGTGTATTTAAAATCCAATGAGAGAAGTAAACTAAAATGATAAAAAGTATAATAATAATACACTGGGAAAAAATAAGAAAGGAACAAAGACCACCTGAGGCAAATAAAACAAATGCTAAGGTAGTAGATTTAAACTGGCATTAAAGATGTTGGTAATTGAATTAGATGTAAATAATCTAAAGATTTCAATAAATACAGAAATCATCAAATTGTATTAAAAACTATAAACAGCTACATGTAGCTACATGAAAATTATTTTAAATATAAAAATGAAGGTCAGATAATAGTAAAAGAATGGACAAATACCACTAACACACGCATAAGAAAAGCTAATGTCAGAGAAAATAGACTTCAGGGCAAGAAATATTGCCAGGGATAAGGAGGTATATTTCATAATAATAGAGGAATCAAAATAGCAGGAAGACAACAATCCTAAAGGTATACTTGCACCTAATAACAGAGCTTCAGAATAACTGAAATGGAATGAAAGAAATAAAAGGAAAAAATATAAATCCACAATTACTGTTAGAGATTTCAAAGCTCTGCTTTTAATAACGAATCAACAAGTAGAGAGAAAAAAAAAAAAAAAGTAAGGCTCTGAAAAACTGAAACAACACTAATTAATAAGATCTGGTCTTTTTAGATACTGAATGCTCCAGTTAACAGTACATTTTTTTTTTCCAAATATACATAGGATATTCACCAAGGTAGAATATATTCTGGGTAAAGCACATCTCAATGAATACAAGGTTATTGAAATCATATGAATTATTTTCTATGATCCAAAAGGAATTAAATTACAAATCAAAAATAGAAAAATATATGAAAAACATCCAAATATTCGGGAATTAAACCACATACAATTAAATGAGCCATGGCTTAACAAAGCAATCACAAGAAAAATATGTATGTTATATGATTACATATTTATTTCCACTTAATCTGAATGAGTGAAAATTAATCACAACATAAAATGTATGTATGGGATGCAGTTAAATTAGTGCTCAGAAAAAAAAAAAAAAAAAGAAGAAATGTCTCAAATTAATCATCTAAGCTGCTTCTAGCTTTTCAATACTAGTTATTTGAATAGATTTTTTTTTTTGGAAGGGAATAAACTTCTAGCCAGTCTGATTAGTTTAAAAAAATGAGTAGACACACAGTAGCAATGTCAGGGAAGTAAGAGGGGACAAATGGAAAATCCTATAAATTTTAAATGTTTAAAATGGAGTATTATAAATAACTTTATCCCAATAATTTGGTAAACTAGATCAAAAGAATAAATTTATTAAAAAATAAAAACTATTTGTAATTAAAAACATTGCCACTGAAGAAAGACTCTAGAACAAGACAGCTTCGGTGGTGAATTTTACCAGATTGGTAAGAAAAGAAATCTTGATTTCTACAAAAATTCTTTCAAAGTATAGAATAGAATAGGAAACATTTTTATCTCATTTTATAAGTCCAGAATACCCTGAAATCAAAACCAAAGGAATTACCAAGAAACTATAAATATAAATGCAAAAATCCTTAACAAAATCTTAGTCATCAAAGTTATAAATATGTATTTAAAGAACCATACATTATGATCAAGTGGGTTTTACCCTGGGAATGCAAAGTTTATGTAACATTTGAAAATCTATCAATGTAACACACTATAATAATAAACTACAAAATAAAACACATGTGATCTTCTTAATATATCCAGAAAAAATAACTTTGCAAAGTTAAACACATATTTACTATAAGTACTCTTAGCAAACTATGGATTTAAAAGTACTCACTCAATCTGGCAAAAGTTATTTCTGAAAAAAATATCCACATAACAATAAAGCAAGGATATCAAGGCCAGGATATCCACTCTCACTACTTCTATTCAACATTTTATTGGAAGTCTCAGCCATTGCAGCAAGGCAACAAAAAGGAATAAAAGGCATACTGTTAGAAAAAAGGGGAAATAAAATTGTCTTTTTTCACCAGCAATAAGACTTTCCATGTAGAAAATCATAAGAAGTTTACAAATTAGCTACTAAAATTAGTGAGTAAGGTTATAGAACACAAGGCTAATACACAACTTCTGAATCCTATTGTGAACAATTAAAAATTGGAATAAAAACTATTGCTTAAAGATGCATCTAAAATATTTAGGAAATTTTAAAAAATATGTGCAAAAACGGTGCAAAATATTATAGTAAAGATGACATCTTGTTGGAGACAGGTACCATGTTTAGGAATTGGAATACTCAATGTGGCTAAGATGTCAATTCTGTCCTAATTTTTATATAGATTCAATGAAATCACATTTGAAATTCAAAGAAAATGAAATAATGAAAAAAATATATTTCAAAGGGAGAACAAAGTCAGATATCTAAAATACTTAATATTAATACTTAATACTTAATATCAATACTTTATAAAGCTACTGGAATCAAGATAGTATGATTTTGGCATAAGATCAGCCATTTAGTAAATGGAACAGGATAGACTCACATCAAGTGAATGCAAGGTAATTCAATGGGAAAATAATAGTCTTTTTAAAAACTTTTCAAGTTTTTAAAAATCACGTTCATTTAGAAAAAAGAAGAAAACACAAAGGATATCAATTTTTAACTCGCACAATAATCAAAAATAAATTTGAAATATCACAGGCCAGAGGAGACTGGGGAGACAATACAAATAAATGTAGTACAGTAACCTAGTGCTATGGGCTGAACTGTATCCCCTACAAATTTGTGAGTTGAAACCTTAACCCCCAATGTTACTATATTTGGGGACAGGCCCTTGAGGAGATAATTAAGGTTGAATGAGTTCATAAGGGTGAACCCTAATCCAATAAAAATTGTTGGCCTTGTAACAAGAGGAAGAGAGAGAGATATCCTTCTCTCTCCATGCAGGCACAAAGAAGAGACCATGTGAGCACAGGACAAGAGGGCAGCCACCCTGAAGCCAAGAGAAGAGGACTCAGGATAAAATCTAACTTGCCCACCCTCTGATCTTGGACTTCCCGCCTTGGAAACTGTGGGAAACAAATTTCTGTTGTTTAAGCCACCCATCCTACAGTATTTTCTTATGGTTGCTCCAGAGACATCTGTACTAGATCCTGGAACAGAAAGGTAATTTTAAGGGAAGAACTGGTGAAATATAAACTAATAGAAATGTTCAGTATTATGATTTCTCTGGTGGAAATAACATCGTATGCATTTATCAAAACTCATCAAATTGTGCCCTTAAACTTGAGGAAACTAAGTTATACCTCAATAAAACTGATTAAAAACTTCAAATACTTTTATTGTTTAAAGGACTTTGAGACTCTGAGATTTTAGACTCTGATAGCAAAAATCAATTAAATGTTGGAGCAATGCTGATTAAGTGATTATATTATAATTAATCTAAAATATTTTCTAATTTTAAAACTAATAATTAAGGAATTAATTAATAATAAATAAGACTAATAAAACCATTATTTTTCCCAACAGCTAAGCTAGCCTTATGAAGACATATTTCTCTACTTGTGTTTTATGATCAAAAAGGAAATATGTTGTTAGTGGACAAGGCAAAGAATACTATGGATTAGTTTGAAGATAGAGAATCCATGTATTCAATTGTCTTTATCACAGCTCCTATGATTATCTTTCCTTTTTTACCACAAAAGAGAAATAAGGAAAGGATTATGAATCAAGGCTGAGAGCACATGTTCATGCCTGAGGATATGAATCTCTTGTGCTCATGTTCATTGCCTCTCCCAATTCAGCACCTCCAGAGACAAATACTTGCATATATGTATACTTAGGTGGCCACAAGTTAAAGGATACTGTTGACATTACATTTATGCACACAATAAATGCATAAATGATCTTCAAAAAAATTCTTCAAAAAAAACAGTGAAGAAATATGTTACTGCATTTTCACTGAACAAAGTGTCACAGAGGGTCTTGCAAAGTTCGAATTATGCCATATGACCAAAATATGTTAAACAAAAAGCAAGTTTCATTTTGTTTGTGTTTGGATTTTGCTGTTTATCAAGAGACAAATAGTTAAATAAGTTGTGACTATGTACATTAGGGAAAAACTAAATTCAGAGTCAACAGAAACTCAAAAAACATAATGTATAAGGAAGTTACAAATGAATTCATGATTCCATGTTTATTTGATGTAGTTTAAAACAAGGGAAGACTAAATAATAAACTTTCTACATGTGGTATATACCTAAGGGATAAAAATTTAGAAAAACAGAGCTTTCCTGGTGGCGCAGTGGTTAAGAGTCTGCCTGCCAATGCAGGGGACACGGGTTGGAGCCCTGGTCCGGGTAGATCGCACATGCCCCGGAGCAACTAAGCCCATGCGCCACAACTACTGAAACCCACGCACCTAGAGCCCATGCTCCACAACAAGAGAAGCCACCACAATGAGAAGCCCATGCACCACAACGAAGAGTAGCCCCCACTCGCTGCAACTAAAAAGAAAGCCTGCACGCAGAAGAGAAGACCCAACGCAGCCAAAAATAAATAAATTTATTTTTAAAAAGATTTAGAAAAAAAAAAAAATGATGAGCCTAAAATTTAAGTAGGGATCAACTCTGGTGAGCAAGTGAAACAAATATAGGTAAGAGTCTCCCTGAAAGATTTCAAGTTCTAGTCTTAGTGTTTTGTTTTGTTTTGTTTTGTTTCACATATTTTGTCTATTTTCTACTTGTTTGTGGTGGGATGGTTTCACCAAAGGCTGGGAGTGGAAGTCTGCCTACTTATTTCTGATCTTCAAATTTACGTAGTTTTTTTAAATTAATGATATTTTTCAAAAGTTATAAATAGAAAAGTTACCATTTTCAATGTGTCTCTATTATTTATCTTTATTATTTTAAAAATTATATCTATGTTAACTATAGAAAATCAAGGTCTGACTCAGTGGAGTTTTCTTTCATTTTTCCACTCTCTACCCCCCTCTCTCTGTGCAGTAATGCACTGCATTTTATGGAAGAACAATTGCAACCTATTGCAGGAGGAGATTCCTCTCTATCTTATTTCCAGTGAGCTATATAACATGTATATATTCCTTGCAGTCATCTGCAACTGTTTTCTTCTCCTTTTTCTCATTAGCATTTTTACTATATTTCTGATAGAGAAGTTTGGAAGCTCCTTTCTTTTCTTGCTGTCATCTTTTCTCCCATTTCAAAGGGTACAAGATAGCTACAATAAGAGAAGGAATGTTACAATGATACAAAATAAATGCAAAGAAAGATCAAAACCAAATCAATTATTAAAACCTATTTCTAGGTCAAGAATGATACAATATTAAAACTTGCTTTGCCTCAAGTAAAACTACTAATATTGTGAAACACAAGTCCTATGTACGCCAACCAGGTTGGAATCCATTCTAACTAGAATTCTCATAGGACAATGATTTTGGAGTTAAGAGTTCTACTCAGAGCTTTAGTCAATTCAGTCCTTTAGGATGGTTCCAGGGAACTTCTGGTCATTGACATTTAACACTTTTGATGCCACTGGCAGGAAGTATTCACCAGAAAGCCCAAACAACTGAATTGAAGCTTCCCAGTACTCTCCAGAAAAGCATCAGAGGTCTTTTTCTGTTTCTTATTTAAGGTTGGAGGTGAGCCCTGACAATGAAAGAGGAAGTTGCTGTAGTCTATTTTCCCTCAACACTTTTCCCCAGGGCCAGCACTAGATCTGAATGTAAGGACTGATAGAAAAAATTTAGTTAAAATAAAGTTGGACTTATTTGGTTTTGAATGTTTTGAACAATGTGTTTTTAATTTTTAACCTGATTTGTTCTACTAAATAGTTCTGAATGTCAATCAAACTCAGAAAAAGAAATTCACCATATTGCCTTTGATTCAGAAATGGTTCATTGTCACCCCTCAATATTTAAATCACAAGAATAAACATTCCTAATTATTCTCATGTTTCTATATTTTATGATTTTTTCTATCTCCTTAGAAATTCTTATTTCATTTTTATGGATCCACTGGTAATTCTCCATAGCATGTCTCTCTTTGGTAGGATCAATTAATGGATTGAGGACAATATTTCAGGAATAGACTACAGAGCTCTCTTCTGTGTGCAGAACAAAGAAATCAGAACACCTTTAAAAGAAGAGATTTTTCTCAGTGTCTTAGGACCCACAAATAACCTTGAGGACCAGAAAGTTCAGTTTGTCCTTCAGTTTTTCAGCTTTTGAATTGTTGAAAAATACAAAATGAAAATAAAAGTGGGTAAACATTGCCACCCAGTGTTCAATTTGAGGTACTGTATAGATTACACACCAGATATCAGGGATTTTTCTTTGTGTTTATCCTCTTGAGTTAAAGATTAAGTCTTTAATTTAATCATTTATAACCTGAAAGGTCCTGTTCCCTATTTCCGAAATCCTGCTCTAAGGCAAACAGTTGATTTGTCTATTTCAATCAAATATTCTTCTCAACATTTCAATGGCACTGTCTCTCAGATTACCAGGAACTCAATGTTCTATTCAGAATTTACAGTTTTATATAGAGTAATGAAAGAATGTATGTATGCATAAACATCAGTGTACATTCTCCTAAAATAATATGCTCTGTTGTTTCATTTACAAATATAAATAATTACAAAGTTTATTTTAAAGGACCATTATTCTAAGTTTCCATTGCTTAGTATGCATCTGTCCTGAAGAAAACACACACACACATACACATACACTCACACACACACACACACACACACACACACACACACACTCCCTCTCTCTCAGTGGGAGTTTCAAACAAACAACTCATTTCAAATTCTGAAATATTAACCCCAGTTGCTGACCTCATAATAAATTCAGGCATGTAAAGAAATTATACCATAATTGCATTACTTATGACAATTATTTAGTTTATTTTGCCTGAAATAATATTCTAATTTTAAAGCTATGTTGCAAGTATCTATAAAAAAATACAAATGAAGCAGAGTTGGCAAAGAAACCATTGAATTTTGAAATATTTAGAAAGGAACATGGAGAAAGATATGAGAGAAAGCACATCCTTAGGAGAAAAAGACTGGTGTAAGGGAGAAGGGCAAAACTATTTCTGAAATTTAAAAATTGCCTAATTCCAAATAGAGATGCCCTTCTGCATTTTTATCTTTTTAAAGCTTAATTAAATCTCAATATAATTCAACACCATACTCTTTTGTGCTCTACTTTTTAAGGAGTAGTTGAGAAAGGAATAAAAAACAAAAAACAAAAAAAAATCCCTCCAACCTCATTTTATTTCTAGGTAGACACATTCATTTTATGAAGGGTTTTTTAAAAATGAATGCAATTTTTGTAATACAAGACACCATAATAAATTAAGAGAGAAAAACCTAAGGACTTAAACAGAGACAGTACCTATTTATTGAACAAGATGAAAAAAGGAAGAGTTAGAGTAAAGAGAACTCTGTGAGATTTATGAGGAAAACAATATTGAGTAGAAAGTAAGCCAGGAAAAGAAAGTGTCAATAATGCTATTAAAAGAAAATCAGTGACATCCATAATTTAGTTACTTAGACTGTATCAGTTTGAAAGAAGAGAACTCTTTTTCGTTGTCCCTAGGGAAGAGGAAAAAAAATGGGATTATTTTGAACAGAGAACAACCACAGTTATCTTTAGCCAAACAAGTTTGGAAAATAAAAATACTCTTGTGCAGTACTCATCTCAATACTAGAGAGTTAACATTTTAACAATGGCTGCTCTATCTTGCTTTTATTTGGCTCTTTCAGTCCAAATAAATGATACATTTTTGAGTTCTTAATAGAAAAGAGATGTCATGGTATTTTAATTTTTCTCATATATTATATTATCTATTGGCTATAAATTAATATGCTTTAAAGCTATTGTCTTATCAAACTATAATTACCTCATATATGTGAAAGGTCAATTTTATATAGTAACTTAAGTAGAACTTTAGTCTTTTCATCAGTTAATTTCACTTCAGCTTGATATCTTCTCTAAAGAATGGAAGAAAAACTACTCATTTACATGATTTGAAAACATTTATGCACAGGAGGCTAAAACTATCAATTCAAATAAAGTTTTCAAAATCATAAATTTCACTTAGATACATTTTTTTTTTCTGCTACTTTAGGAAGAGTGACCAACAATAACTGTTGAGGATATATTCTTATATAAGCACCCTCCAAATTAAAAAAAAAAAAAAAAAAAAAAGATTTGATTAATACCTCTTTAGAATCTTCCAAAATGAAAGTAGATATTGACTGCCTATGCTTTATCATTAAAATAAACCAATTCATAGTAATATAAATAAGCCTATATAACTGTTGGGATTTCCAAAAGTAAGACTCTCATACATTTATCAACTAAAGCTCTTGTATTTGCAAAGCAAATAAATATATAGGTATGCATAGAGAAACATAAGGATTTTTATTTTGTAATTATTTTTGTAGTTAAAAAAAAATTCAGGCTTGTGAGGAGACAACATTTTTCATGAACTCAAATGGCAAAGAACCAACAATTATAGAATTTCCTATTGAATTTCATCTCCAGATCAGTGCTCCCCATCTTTAACTTCTTACCTTTATTTCTCACTTTCTCATACCAGATATAGGGCTAGCAATTTTTATACTCCAAGACTTCACCCTTGTGGGGAGGGGTTACTCACCCAAGAAGCCAACCTAAAAATGAGTAACCTAGAATAAAATTCCCAAAATGACTCCCACAGCCAAAAGAGTTCCAATTCTCACAAAGCAGGAAATCCTTCAGTTTATATGTGTCTTTTGGTTATTAACCCACCTTAATTCATGGGAGGTTGAAAATTAATTATAAATGACTGCTAGAGTTGCCCCGGGATTGAAGGTGAAGACTGGGAAGATATTATGGTGCTGAGATAGTAATTTTTTATACTATAGAAATTTACTTCTCCATCTTTTTACGGTGGATTCCAAACATTTTTTATTGAAGAATGTAAATTCATTTCACTCTCTACACTTGATGTTGAAAGAGTGAAAAGGCCTCAAAGATTGTTCATTCTCTTCCCCCCCCCCCTCCTTTTTCCTTCTTGCACATTAAAACAGAAGGTGGGAGGGCTTGATATATTTCTGGTTGTATCTCAGAGAACACCTGATAAGAAACTCAAAAGAAACTCAGAAAAGAAAGTCAAAATGTACAAGAAGGTAATTTATAAAATTTGGTCCATTGCTATTGTATTTTATAAAGCGTGAACCAATTAAATCAAAGTGAGAAGGATAAGCTTCATCTTTCTAAAACTTAACCTTTTGAACTTAAGGTTTACAAAACAAGGTTTAAATTATTTATTTTCCATTAGAATTGCTCAGCATTAAAAAATATCCAACATATGTCATCTAATACATCTAAACAACATCTTACTATTAAACCTATCACACAAACACAGATTTCCTTGTGGTGGGAAGAGAAGGACATAGTGTTTTAACCTTTAGATAGGTTTTTGCACTGGTTCATTTGTCTCCTTCCAGGTGTGGGTGCTCACTCCCCACGTGGTTTTGTAGACCATCATGGTTACTGAATGTAATACAAAGTTTTCAGAGTCTTTGACAAGATATTCAACCTTGTAATGTTAGCTTGGGAGAGGAATTGCATACTCCTCTGCAATAGAAACAGGAAAGCTTAACTTTATATTTTATGAACCCTGATATGTTAGGCTCCGATGTGATTAGTGCACAAGCTATCCCTACCCATGTTTGAAAATTTTCATATATTTATATTAGGCAAACCTAACATGTTGGTCTTTGATGTGACAAGTGTGTACCTGACTCTGGATACATAGTTTACATGCATGCACGTTGGGCAGCACATTTCTTTAAGATGTTGAGTTCTTCCCTGAACTTAAGCAGCTCTTCTGTATGGGTAGTGATAAGATGTTGTGGCCAGATACATACAAACACTCTACAGAGTGGAATTAGATTTAGCTTCACTGATCTGTGCTGAAAAGGTGAGAAGTCTACAAAATAATTTGTTATATACATTTGAGTACTTGCTTAGCTCAGAATAGCATTCAATAAAGAATTTTCTGTGGAATACTAGATCTTTGGGATGCTTAGAGAGGTTATTTGAAACATAGTTCTCTGGTCAAGTGCACTTGGGAAAAACTAAGATTAACAAAACTAAAAAGTTTTCTTTACTGCACAATTGCTCAGAACCCTGAATTTGTGGGTTGTGACTCTCCATGTGTGGGACACAGAGGCTCCACTTCCTAAACTTCCTTAGTTCTGATACCCTTTCTCCATATAAGTCTAATAAAAATAGTGAAACATAAACAGAATCAACGAGAGAGAAAACACTGGAAAGGTTTTCCCTATGTTTTTTTATTAACACAGTGTTGTGGCATACTTACTGTAGAGTTTTCCTTTGTTTTGTGTTGGAGATCTAAGAACTGACTGACAGGATAATTAAAAAAAAAAAAAAAAAAAAAAAAAAAAACTAAAAGAATATTTAAATAACTATAAAGAAACATATGACCAGTGTTTCTAATACGTACTCTGATTCACCTTATTATTCATTGTTTTTCTTAAATAATTATTTGATAATATAAACACATGTAAAAATATATGTATGAATATATGAGTAGGCTATTCAAGGATTGCAAAGTGCAACTTCAAGTACATGTAGGGCTAGATGATGTACATTTTGTATTGTAAACTCTTTGCATCTGGCATAATGGAATAATTTTTAGTCATTTCTAAAACATTTGATTTTCTTTATTTTCTCATTGAATTATAAACACTGTATTCTAAGGATTTTAATGAAACGAAAGCACATTAAAATCCTAATCCACAGTAATTCAATGCAAATCACAATTACTTTGACAATTGTTTCTATTATTGAAAATAATAGAAACAGTCTACTCTTCACATGCAGTCTTGTTCTAGCTTTTTAAGGCAAAACACTGGGCCCCCTGTTGCCACAAGATAAAGGAAACACATTTCTGTTACTTCCAAGTGATAAGAACATTGAGATCTCATACATAATAAACTCACTCAGTTCCAATAGAAACAAGATAAAAAAGTAAAAAGCATTTATGTTAGAATTCACATTGTCAAATTCTAAAAACAAATTTGGGGCACCACAGAACACAGTAGATAATTCAATGCTTATTAACCATTAGGAAAAAGATATTCACCAATGAGAGAGTTTCATTCAGTATTGAAGTTAATCTTGAACAAGCACAGATGATTAAGATCAGCACCACACACACACACAAACACACACGTGGATTCTAAATTCTGTAAGTCTAAAAGCTGAAGATGCTTCACACCTGGACAGTTTCAAGTACCTTGGGCCATGTAGTAATGGAAAAGAAGAAAAAAATAAAGAAGATTAAATGGAAAAGATATGATAGTCGAACAAATGCATGGATCCCTGGGAGACATACTTTAAACAGGTACATGTGATTTTCAGAAGTTGAGTGCAATTCCAAATCCATATTGGTTAATATTTTTACTATTTTGTTTTCTGAACATTGCTATTTCTACAACTTAAACAAAAGGTTTATACTACATCAAATAACTGAATAAAATATTTTCAGATTATTTAAGAAATGCAGTGACTAAGTTTGTCATAACTATAAATTTCTTACAACTTTCTCTCATGCTCTTGTATACTTAAAAAATGTAGAATACGTGAAATAATTTGTGTATTACTACAAACATAAATACTTAATATTCTTCTAGAGATATTGTCAGAATTTTATTTAAAAATAAAACTAATACTAAAATATAGAAGAATATCATGGAGAATTTTTCTCACAGCTTTATCTTAGTCTAAAGAGCTTAATATTGAGCTTCTTAAATGATTAAAGTGAATGCAGTTAGAAAGCATTTATATTAAAATACACAATTAATTGAATTGCCAATGGCAGAAATCTGCTGAATGCATTACTCTCCACAAAGGTGATTCATTTGAAAAACTAACAATTACTAAGATATTTAATTTTTCTCTTACCTATTTCTGGCTATTACTTAAAGGCATTTTCATTTTCATTTTGCAAAATCTATGAAAGCAATTGTTACATATTTTTCTTCAGTGACTACATGTTGCATTTCAGACTCTAGCTGGATAAATTAAACAATTTCTATTTTTTAATTTAATGCATAATGTTGCTCACAGTTTAGAAAGTACTAGTCCATAGTATGTTTTGTTTTTATCATTTAAACAAATTTAATTTCCATGAATTTTGCTTTTAAAATACTTTCCTGAAATTATATCAGCATTAAATTTTAAGTAATAATAATGATGTTTTCCCAATCACATGAAATAATATAAGGAAAGCTTATAGTACCTACCATCTTGTAGGTACTGTAAGAAATTGATGCATGCATTTTCAACCAATAAGATTTTATATTAAGAAATATAAATTGTAATCTTTCTAAACCACTTCTATCTAAGCCTTCTAACTTAACCATTTTAACAAACAGCTGTACAACCTGCCCAGAATAGATAGCATATTCAAGGGTGATTCATGAAGTTTACAGTTATTACATGGGGGTAAAAGTGTTGTTATTTTACTTTCTAAATTTAGTGATGATATTTAAAATCCAATGTCCTTGGTTGGGAGAGTTAATACAATGAGTAAAATTCACATTAATCTATCAACAGCTGATGTAATATCTATTAATGAGGACAGAAGGTAGGTTTGTGTGTCTGCCTGTGCTTCAAGCTACATGCCTGTGAAGGGGATCCACTGGTGAGTTGGAGCCAGCTTGTGTTGATTGTGAAGCTGATTTTTAGCATTTCTTACCAACTTCATATTTGGTACTTTGAAATTGACCATGCTCGGAGTATTTACACCATGGAAATGGGCAAATGATAAACTAAGAGATTTTTTTTTTCTTTTTTCTATAGGGTCATTTTACCAGCACACCACTGATTTGGGGGTTGAAGAGTGGCAATAAAAACAATGAGGGAAAAGAAACCAAAGACAAAATCAGGATAGTACAGACAAAAAAGATTGTGATTTTTGTCTCCTTCAGTGTTTTAATCAGAGCTCTGTATTTATCTTATATTTCTATACACTGATATTTTTAAAAATAGAAATCAGTGATAGAAATACTGTGTCTTAGTCATAAATTTATGCTGTCTTCTACCTAGCTTTGCCTGTGATATGAGTTAAAGCAAATTTCATTTTTTTTTTCCCCTTTCTGCTTTTAGGCTTATCTGCAAATGAAAAGAGAAGAATTAGCTGAATAGTATGGAAGAATAAAATCCTTCACCAGAAGATATTTAAATCCCTCTGCATCCTGTGGTTCCTAAGGGTAGCATGTCATCTTTCCTATAAATGGCTTACAAAGGGTCTGCCACAGGTGGATGGATGCTCAGTGAGTATTCATTAACTAATTGAAATCATTGTTAAGTTTTATGATCAATAGGGTCATGTTCTAAAGATATTGAACCTACAAAAAGTTTTAGCCACCATTGTCAATATGTCAAGTTTTCCAAACTGTTAATTTGAATTCTCTAATAGGTGCAGTTTAAGTACATTTGGCATTGATGCATCCTTTAAAATAGAGAGGGGGAAAAAGCACGTTACCTCCATTTACCACTAGGAACAAACAAGTACACTTGTAGAAGAAATATGTTTTGTGTATTTAGGAGAGCATTCTTTCAGCTTATTCATTATAGCCATTGTTTATTGAGGAAAGTAGGAAAAAACAGTGCAAGTTTAGAAGAGTAACAGCAAAGACACTGTAGAAGAAAGTAGAGGTCTTCTTCTTAGTGACAACCCCATAAAAGGAAAGGAAGTTTTAGCCACTATTGTGGATAAAGTGAAGTTATAATTACCATAATATATAATTGCTTTTTATGAAATGATAATTTCTTAGTAATTCATTCTGGGAGAGTTTTTCCCCCAAAATACATAGTAGAAAATGGATCCTTGTGAAAAAGGGGCAGCTTATGATCAATCATCCAAAAAATATTTTCTGAGTGATTTCTCTGTGTCAAATACTGTGCTGAGTACTGTGAATATGAAGATAAAATGAACACAATCTATGACAGAAATTTATGGTTTTGACTTATTTGAACCTCAGGGTTTAGTGAGAAGAGATAAGCATGTAAAGAAAAAAATTTTACTGCAGTGTGTAAAGTCCTAGAGAAGATATATCTATATCTACTTCTATATCTATATCTATAGAGACATGGAATGTGTTCAGAGAGGCAACATTTGAGTCAAGTCTTGAAGGATGAATAGGAATTGACCAGCATGTGAAAATGGAAAGAGCAGTCCAGGTAGATAGAGTGACATGGAGCAAGTAATGGCAGTGTAAAGGTACATGCCATGTGTGCAGAGGACTAAGAAATTTGAATGAAGTGCACAAGGGAAGAGGTAAGGTAGAGTTGAGGAGTATTTTTGATACAAATTGCTCAGGGTTTTGTAGGTCCTACTTTAGAAATTTATTCTATAAGAAGTAGAGCACCTTTACAGGTTTTGAAGTGGGGAGTTGTGGTGGTATAGATGGACATGATTTGTGTTTTTAACAGCCATGACTTAACACTTCAAGTAAGTAAAGAAGAGGAATAGGGACAGACCAAAGTGACATTTATCAGATAGACATAAGAGACTTTACTATCAATTGTTTCAGAGATTGAAGTACTGAAGTTTTCAAGAATATATGGGTATTTGAGTAACTGGTAGAATGTGGTACAACTGAACCCAAAAGGCAGATGAAGATGAGCAGGTTTGCTTTATAAAAACAGATAGCAATATATCATAAGGTTTATGAGTATGCATAAAGTAATAAGACTTCTTGGGTTGGTGTTGAGCACCCATTACTTATATGACATTATAATTTAATTATCTCAGTGAATTTTGTCACTTTAAACTCTGAAGCTTATCAGTTTCCTCACATGTCTCACATGAAAGGTATGAATAATAATAATCCCTATTCTTATAAGGTTCTTTTAAGAATTAAAAGAGTGGATACACATAAACTTCTTTAACTCGGCCTGGTACTTGTTTGGTGATTACTATGATTATTTAGTTTCCAGTAGAGTGTTAAAGACTAGGCAGTAGGTATTAAATTAAATTTAAGACTACAATTTAAGCCTTTTAGGTAGTTTTTCTACCAAATCCTATAAAAATTCTGTAAAAATATTCTTCAAAATGTTATTCAACCTTAGTAGTTTAGAAAAAGCATTTTTAATATTCCAGTTAAGTTTCAACTTTTACAAAGGTCTTAACCTAAATTTAATAATAGATTCATGTAAGAATCATAATTTTGTGCTTTATTATTAGGACTATTCAGCTCCTACACTAAAATCTTGTTTTCTAACTATGATTTTACTTCATATCTTGGAGTAGTGTCACCTCAATTAAGAGCAGTCTTGGTAATTATGGTTTCATCAACAATAACATGGTGTTATGTATGTGGCTTCCTCATTTCCTGTTACTGGCTGCTGAATCATAAGAAGCATATTTCAACTTCAGGTTAATCATAATCATAGAATCCTATCGCCTAATTTTACCTAGTAATTTATTCTTATATTTCCTTTCTTTAGTATACACATGACTCAAATTGCAGTCTATCTCTCTACCTCCCTGAATATTTTTAAAATAAAAACAGGGCTATACTATCACTATTTCTTCTGTAAATTTCAGGTGAAGTAAATCTGTGCATCTATGGTGATACACATAAAGAAAGTCAGAGAAAGAGATGAGGGGGAAAACAAATGTGAAAGTTCTGCTTTATACAAGTATACCAGCCAATAAATAAATGATGGAATTATAAAACCATGACTGTACGGCTCCCAGTATAGTATTTGATTTAGACAAATATCATTAATGTATGAGAAAACCATTTATTAAAAGGTCACTGACTTAAAGTATCATCCAATAGATTCATTTTTAATTATAAAGAAGAAAGTTACTTTTAAAATAGAGAAATATGGCAGACGTAATTTTAACAAAGGGTCCATATTATCACTAATAATGGTAAAAACTAGTAGTATGTACTTCTTGATGTGATATTATGGGATATATACAACACTAATAATGAAGTATTCTTGCTGATATTTTTAACTTGAATCTAACTGTTAATAAACAACTGTAGAAATATACGATTTGAGTTATGACACAAGATAACTGGTTTTAACCTTTCAAGAATGTTTATGACATGGCAAACCAGGGGAGACCTAAACCCCAGGTCCTGAGAACTTTGCTCCATAAAACTGGCTTTCCCCTGACAAAAAAAAAAAAAAAAAAAAAAAAAGAAAGAAAAGAAAAGAAAAGAAAAAAGGAAAAACAATATGAGGTAGAGACAGTTTTAGATTAAAAGGGACAAAGCAGTATAATTCTGTGCTTTAGTTCTATTTAACACAGGGACAGGGAATTATGTTGTTTTCAGTTCTCAAAAGTTATTGTAGTGTTTAAGCTCTTAAGTTGCATGGTTGATTCATGAGCATTTAATTTATTGCTTTATGTCTTAACTTTCATATATGTAACATTTATTCTTCATTACTCCTCCTTAAAAAGCAGTTTAACCTTTCAAGGTCTGCATAATTTAATATACCATTTAGATTCTCATAGTTAATAAATTTATATCAATGTCTCTTTGGCACTTTTCTAAGTACTTTATATGTATATTACATAATCTCACTCAATCTTCAAAATGATTTTATATATTAGAGACTATTAATTTTCATATTACAGAAGAGTAAATTGTGTCACAGAGAGGTTTAGTAATCTGCTTCAAGTCATATAGCTTAGTAATAAATCTAATAGTTTGACTCCAGAGACCCCCTTCTTAATCACTAAGCTACTAATTAAATTTAACATTAAATCTAACTTTTAAAATTGGCTCTAGTGTCCCTTCACCATCTCCACCCCACCCCCAATATATCTCTAAGAAGGAATCCTGGCATATGTCAAAGCCAAGGATACAACAGGGTCATGTTACAGGGTTTGAACATTGAGGGGAAGGAGTGTTAAAGTTTCTGCAACCAAGCAATTTCTATTCCTGTCCCTTATTTTTCTTTCCTTTCAGTTTTCCATACTTTCTTCGCTATTCATCAACATTTTTTCCACAGATAAGTGTATTTGCCAGTCACTCCCCCTAGGTATTTGCATATTTGAGCAAGATACATTTAATCCCTGACCCACAGAGTTTACTAGTTACATAGAAATATAAGGACTAACAATTTGGGTACTCCTATGTGGCTACGATAAGAAAAGTATAGTAAGCCTATAGCAGAATTCCCTAACATAGAGTAAGTGAAAAGGGCATCTTAGTGAAAATTTCTAAAAGATACTAACATCCATGATGAGAGCTGAGTGAAAGATGAACAAAGAGGAATACTCCAGCACATAAGCAGCATTTGTAGGGTCTAGAGTAAAACACGATGACCAAAAAAAATTAAAAAAAAACACAAAAAACTGATGGCAAAATATTCAGCTAAAAGAAGACATTGATGGGGACAAAAGAGGAAGTGCTAGGACTCTGTAGGAGGTTGCTGAATATTGTAAAGGGAGAGTGTAATGGCTTGGATAAGAGGAATGTTAGTAGGGGTAATAAGAATTGAGCAGACTATAGATACTTAGAAGGTAGACTATGTGAGATTTGATCTTGATCAGATATAGGAGGTGGTAGACAGAGGGAGTTTCTGAGGAAAGGACATTATTCAGTCTTGTCTCTCAGGCCCTACATATTAGGCCACTACAAAATCCTGCTTGGTCCAAGGCCAGTTTAGCATGACATGGGTTTTACATTGGGATTTGAAATTGAGGCTTAGGCTAACAAATTATGTGCATTTTCCTGTTTTTTTTTTTTTTTTTTTTTTTTTTTTTCATATTCCACTTTTCTCTAGGGATCCTAGAACAGTGATAGATGTCCGTTCAAATGATTCAGGGATTCAGAGTCCTGAGCAAACCTTCTTTTCTTTGAAATAAATAAAACAAATCAAAACCAGAGTCCTGAGCTATCCTTCTTCTTTTCTTCAAAAGAAACAAAAACTAACCAAAAAACATAATTTTAATATCCATAAGCTCTTAGAAGAGAGTGAATGAATGACTAATTACAATTATTCACCTCTGAGAGCTGTAATAATATCCTTGAAATAAAATAAATACTGTGAAAATAAAAGAATAATTAATTTGAAATATTGTTACACTGCTACAGAATTTTGTGTTTTAAAATAAAGCACTACTTCTCTGAATAATGCATCTTTAATGGTAGCCTTTCAGTTGGCCTGGGAAAGATTAAGTGTGGATAGTTGTGTAGAGGGAAATCTTATTGCCCAATCCACATGAAAAGTACCAGTGCCAGCCATGCTGGTGGATGCAAAAGGCATACAGCCTACTTGGTGCTTTAGTTTCTTGTTCTTAAGTGTAAACTCTTCTGAGATGAAAAAGTTTGCAAAGAAACCCAACTTAGGCCCCTTGCAAAAAGTCCATCTTTTTTTGGAGTAAGGGAAGTGTTACAGAGAATATAATTTCTATGTTTCTAAGTTAAGACAATATTTTAGATATATTTTTTCAAAAGAGAACATTTATTATAATCCCTAACATTAGACGTATGCATGTAAACTCAAGTTACCATGAATTGTAGTTTTGAACTTTTGCCCTATTGTAACTATAATATATATATTAAAATCATAATATGTTATATATATTATTGATCATATATGAATATTATAACTATAATATATTATATACCTAGAATAGAACAGCCTAGTACATTTGACATGGATGAAATTGGCTGATGGTAATCAGATAACTGATAGAAAGGGTCTTGATACTATTTATTCACATAATATTAAACTGTCATCTCAAATCTCTGAATAGGCTAAAAGTTAAAGGCCAGAATAAATTTTTAACCCCACCTTCTTAAAAGAAGGAAAAAGACAAATTTCTCAGTTTTCAATAAAGATGATTTAGGCTTTCCCCTAGATCTTTTTATTTCAATAACTAGTATGGCGTTTTTCATCATTGTTTCAAAGCTCAAAACAAAAAAAAAAAAACTGAAAATATTATCTCAGCAGAAAATGTTTTTGCAGGTTTTGGTGTTCATTCTGTTCTGTTTTGTTTTTAATCCTGAAATCACTGGGGTTACATAGCCAAACCCATTGTTTCATTTTCTGGTGCTATAATGACAGAGTAAAAAAACTACAATCCACTCTCAACAGCAAATTTTAAAAATGTATTAAAGTTCCAAAGGGAAATGTATACACTGAGAATTATAAGTTCTATTAGGTGGTGTCTCACTTGTAGGGCGACGTTTATGTGCATGCTTACATCGTATTATTCCTCACGAGACACTGTGGATTGCTTTAGAGTCAGCAGTGACTCAACCACAAAACTAACACCAGGGAAGCATTAATGCTACTTTTTAGAGCTGCTTTTCCAGATTTTAAAATTTGACCTTCAAAAGTGGCATGCATTTTCACCACTCAGATCTAAAATAGAAAAAACATATATTGATATATTTGAAATATTTAATTAATTATTTAATATTAATGTAATTTATATTAAATATATTGAAATATTTAATTAACTTCATAAGACTAAACTTTTGTAAGTTTCCCTGGAAGGAATACACACAGATGATTTAAAATTTAGGTAAACATTAAAGTATTTTTATTTGTTGCATCTTTTTTTTTCTTTTTGGTCTCCTCCCCTTCCCTCTCCTTCTCTCTCTAAATGTTCCCTTGAGCGAAGTGCTCCACGTTAGAGAGGCTGAGTCTCCACAAGGGATGTAAAGCATGGCATTTTGAGAAAGGCTGTCTTTCTGGGTCCCATGGCCACTGACAGCATGATGAAAAGTTAATAGGCCAAATGCACTTGCCATCTACAGCTGTATGAACCTTAATATTGAATTCTTTTCACAGCTGTCACTTGGTGCTCCAAGATACTCCCATTGTCACAACCTATTTGTTTAGAAAGTTTAACCTCTTCAGAGTCAGATCTTGAAATTTCAGTCAGTAGAGAGCAAGACTTTTAAATAACAAGGATTTAACAACTGAAACTTGAGAGATATTTCCATAAAACAGAGACAGAATAAACAAAAAATAGGACTGATCTACAAGAATCCTGGAGAAGTCTAGTGGACTAACTGACTTGACACAACTTATGTATTTCCCCCAAAGATCAGTCCCTGTTGGTGTACACCGATGTTATCAAACTTGCCTCATCATGGGGATCAGTTGGGTGGCTTGGCTTAAAAATACAGATCTCAGGGCTTCCTGGAGAATCTAATTCAGGAAACTTGATTATTAACAAGTGTCCCAGGTGATTCTATTGATGCAGCAAGTGTGAGTCATACCGAATAGTCAATGCCTGCCATCGGTAGTACACTTCTCTCTGCCTAGAACTTATTCCAGTACATCATGCAAGTTCACTTCCTGAAATTCCTGACAGTCTTTAGAAAGGATCTTCTCCCTGCTTATACCATAACACTGACACCTCCACTTATATGTGCATGTAAGTTTTCCCTACTCTAGTGCAGTCTGCACAGTGCAAGCCCTGAAAATCTGTTTCTATAACCTAAGAAATGGCTCTCTGCTGTCCCAATTCTCACATGCCCATTCTTTCCTTTCATATAAAATATCACTTGCAGTAGGTTTTATTCGTTTAAGGCTGTTTATTCTCTGCGCAGTAGTCAAATAACATTGGCTTCTTGAAAACAAACACACATAATGTTTTTCCAGGGCAACTCTTCTCTAAGTGATGGTGCCAAGGTCCCATCTCCCATCTTGTGTTTTCTCCATTTCAGCCTTTGGTTTCCAGCTTCATGAACAGGGAACACAGCAGGAACTGTGGATCTCTAAGGATATTTTAGGACTACATATTCCCTTAGAAGACCTAGTCATATGCCCCTAACAAGCTGGAGAACTGTTCTTACTGTTACTGTGTATCCAGCAAGAGGAATGGGGAACACTGAAGATGCTGCCAGCCTGTTCCACTCCTCTATTCATGTTGATTGATATAACTTCTCTCTTCCAGGCTCACCGTATAGACTGATTTGTACTAGATTTTAAATTTCTGAATATATTCTTAATGTGTTTAATTTTTGGATCTTAGTTTAAGTAAATAAAATGGTAAAGATATCAATCATATTAAGGGCCCAGAAAGGAAGGTAGTTAAAACATCAGGTATTGGCTGCTTCTTTTTTAGATACGAAAGCTTTGAAGATGCATATTTTATTTTTATTTTGTTTTTTGTGTTCAAAGTGTTAACTCAGTGTAACTGTTTAAGCAAATAGTATTGAGCTTTAATCCTCTGCATACAAGGAGAGATTACTTTTTTTCTTCACACAGAGAAAAAAAGACCGAACCCCCCAGCACACACTGGCATCATTGTCAAAATATAAATTACACTCAGGAGGAAGGTTGCATGCACACAACAGTAATTATATTTGTTTTTCCCTTTAGACCTTTAGAAATACAAAATGGCTTTTATTTTCCTTTTCCAAAGCTTTGTTCCAGAGTCATTTATCCATATGATAATGTTCAAGGAAGCTATTTAATTCTTGGATTCTTCATTCAGATGGAATACATTATAGATCTTCAAAAAATATAGTGAAAGTTGAGGGGAAACCTTCAAGATGGTGGAGGAGTAAGACGTGGAGATCAACTTCTTCCACACAAATACATCAAAAATACATCTACATGTGGAACAACTCCTACAGAACACCTACTGAACACTGGCAGAAGACCTCAGATTTCCCAAAAGGCAAGAAACTCCCCACGTACATGGGTAGGGCAAAAGAAAAAAATAAAAAACAGAAACAAAAGAATAGGGATGGGACCCGTACCTTGGGGAGGGAGCTGTGAAGGAGGAATAGCTTCCACAAACTAAGAAGCCCCTTCACTGGTGGAGATAGGGGGTCACGGGGAGGGAAGCTTCAGAGCCACGAAGGAGAGTGCAGCAACAGTGGTGCAGAGGGCAAAGTGGAGAGATTCCCTCACAGAGGATTGTTGCCAACCGGCACTCACCATCCTGAGAGGCTTGTCTGCTCACCTGCCAGGAAGCTTGTCTGCTCACGCACCTGGGCGAGTGGGGGCTGGGAGCTGATTCTCTGGCTTGGAGGTCAGATCCCAGGGAGAGGACTGGGGTTGGCTGTGTGAACACAGCCTGAAGGGGGCTAGTGCACCACAGCTAGCTGGTAGGGAGTCCAGGAAAAAGTCTGGACCTGCCTAGCAGGCAAGAGAACATTGTTTTGGGGTGTGTGAGGAGAGGGGATTCAGAGCACTGCCTAAACAAGCTCCAGAGATGGGCAAGAGTCACGGCTATCAGCACAGACCCCAGAGACAGGCATGAAACGCTAAGGCTGCTGCTGCAGCCACCAAGAAGCCTGAGTGCAAACACAGGTCACCATCCACACCTCCCCTCCTGGGAGCATGTGCAGCCCATCACTACTTGGGTCCTGTGATCCAGGGACAGCTTCCCTGGGAGAACACCAGGTGACCCTCAGGCTGTTGCAACATCATGCCAGCCTCTGTCACCACAGGCTCACCCCGCATTCTGTACCCCTTCCTCTCCCTGGGCTGAGTGAGCCAGAGCCCCCTAATCAGCTGCTCCTTTAACCCCATCCTGTCTGGGTGGGAACAGATGCCCTCAGGTGACCTATATGCAGAGGCAGAGCCAATCCAAAGTTGAACCCCAGGAGCTGTGTGAAAAAAGAAGAGAAAGCAAAATTTCTCCCAGCAGCCTCAGGAGCAGTGGATTAAATCTCCACAATCAACTTGATGTACCTTGCATCTGTGGAATATGTAAATAGACAATGAATCATCCCAAAATTGAGGCAGTTGACTTTGGGAGCAACTGTAGACTTAGGGTTTGCTGTATACAACTGACTGGTTTCTGGTTTTATGTTTAACTTAGTTTAGTATTTAGAGTTTATTATCATTGGTAGATTTGTTTATTGATTTGAGTGTTCTCTTCCTTTATTTTTTAAATATAGATATACATATTTTTTTTCCTTTTTCTGAGTGTTTATGGGCATGCTTCTTTGTGTGCTTTGTCTGTATAGCTTTGCTTTTACCATATGTCTTAGGGTTCTCTCTGTCCGTTTTTTTTAATTTTTCTTTTTTAGTATAGTTTATAGTGCTTGTTATCATTGATGGATTTGCTTTTTGATTTGGTTTCTCTCTTCTTTCTTTCTTCTTTCTTTTCTTATTATTACTTTTTAGTTTTTTAATTTTGAATAATTTTTTAAATTTTTTATTTTAATAACTTTATTTCTTTTTATTTTCTTTCTTTCTTTCTTTTTTTATTGCTCCCTTTTCTTCTGAGCTGTGTGGCTGACAGGGTCTTGGTGCCCCAGCCAGGTGTCATGCTTGTGTCTCTGAGGTGGGAGAGCAGAGTTCAGGGCATTGGTTCACCAGAGACCTCTGGCTCCACATAATATCAAACAGCAAAAGATCTCCCAGAGATCTCCATCTCAACACTAAGACCCACCTCCACTCAACAACCAGGAATATACAGTGCTGGACACCCAATACCAAACAACTAGAAAGACAGGAGCACAACCCCACCCATTAGCAGAGAGGCTGCCTAAAATCATAATAAGGTCACAGACACCTCAAAACACACCACCAGACGCAGTCCTGACCATCAGAAAGACAAGATCCAGCCTCACCTACCAGAATACTAGTCCCCTCCACCAGGAAGGCTACACAACCCACTGAACCAAACTTAGCCACAGGGGGCAGACACCAAAAACAACAGGAACTATGGACTTGCAGCCTGTGAAAAGAAGACCCCAAACACAGTAAGTTAAGCAAAATGAGAAGACAGAAAAACACACAGCAGATGAAAGACGAAGGTAAAAACCCACCAGACCAAACAAATGCAGAGGAAATAGGTAGTCTACCTGAAAAATAATTCAGAGTAATGATACTAAAGATGATCCAAAATCTTGGAAATAGAATGGAGAAAATACAAGAAGCGTTTAACAAGGACCTAGAAGAACTAAAAAGCAAACAAACAATGATCAACAACACAATAAATGAAATTAAAAATTCTCTAGAAGGAATCAAGAGCAGAATAACTGAGGTAGAACAATGGATAAGTGACCTGTAAGATAAAATAGTGGAAATAACTACTGCAAAGGAGAATAAACAAAAAATAATGAAAAGAATTGAGGACAGTCTTAGAGACCTCTGAGACAACATTAAATGCACCAACATTCGAATTATAAGGGTCCCAGAAGAAGAAGAGAAAAAGAAAAGGACTGAGAAAATATTTGAAGAGATTACAGTTGAAAACTTCACTAATATGGGAAAAGAAATAGTCAGTCAAGTCCAGGAAGTGCAGAGAGTCCTATATAGGATAAATCCCAGGAGAAACACACTAAGAAACATATTAATCAAACTATCAAAAATTAAATACAAAGGAAAAATAATAAAAGCAGTAAGGGAAAAACAGCAAATAACGTACAAGAGATCCCCATAAGGTTAACAGCTGATCTTTCAGCAGAAACTTTGCAAGCCAGAAGGGAGTAGCAGGACATATTAAAAGTGATGAAGGAGAAAAACCTACAACCAAGATTACTCTACCCAGCAAGGATCTCATTCAGATTTGATGGAGAAATTAAAACCCTTAGAGACAAGCAAAAACTAAGAGAATTCAGCACCACCAAATCTGCTTTACAACAAATGCTAAAGGAAATTCTCTAGACAGGAAACACAAGAGAAAAAAAGACCTACAACAATAAATCCAAAACAATTAAAGAAAGCAGTAATAGGAACATACATATCAATAACTACCTTAAATGTAAATGGATTAAATGCTCCAACCAAAAGACATAGACTGGCTGGAATGGATACAAATACAAGACCTGTATATATGCTGTCTACAAGAGACCCACTTCAGACCTAGGGACACATACAGACTGAAAGTGAGAGAATGGAAAAAGATACTCCATGCAAATGGAAATCAAAAGAAAGCTGGAGTAGCAATTCTCATATCAGACAACATAGACTTTAAAATAAAAACTATTACAAAAGAAAAAGAAGGACGCTACATAATGATCAAGGGATCAATCCAAGAAGAAGATATAACAATTGTAAATATCTATACACCCAACATAGGAGCACCTCAGTACACAAGGCAAATGCAAACAGCCATAAAGGTGAAATCAACAGTAACACAATAATAGTAGGGGACATTGACACCCCACATACACCAATGGAGAGATCTTACAAAATGAAAATAAATAAGGAAACACAAGCTTTAAATGATACATTAAACAAGATGGACTTAATTGATATTTATAGGACATTCCATCCAAAAGAAACAGAATACACTTTCTTCTCAAGTACTCATGGAACATTCTCCAGGATAGATAATATCTTGGGTCACAAATC
The DNA here is from genome assembly GCF_949987535.1 of Balaenoptera acutorostrata. Classification (NCBI taxonomy): domain Eukaryota; kingdom Metazoa; phylum Chordata; class Mammalia; order Artiodactyla; family Balaenopteridae; genus Balaenoptera; species Balaenoptera acutorostrata. Next base: position 45,598,533 of record NC_080081.1, read on the forward strand.
AAGCCTTGGTGAATTTAAGAAAATTGAAATCATATCAAGTATCTTTTCTGACCACAATGCTATGAGACTAGATGTCAATTACAGGAAAAAAGCTGTAAAATATACAAACACATGGATACTAAACAATACACTACTCAATAACCAAGAAATCACTGAAGAAATCAAAGAGGAAATCAAAAAATACGTAGAAACAAATGACAATGAAAACACGATGACCCAAAACATATAGGATGCAGCCATAGCAGTTCTAAGAGGGAAATTTATAAATTTAAATCTCCCAACAAACAAAAGCCCAGGACCAGATGGCTTCACATGCAAATTCTATCAAACATTTAGGGAAGAGCTAACACCTATCATTCTCAAACACTTCCAACATATAACAGAGGGAGGAACACTCCCAAGCTCATTCTGAGACCACCATCACCCTGATACCAAAACCAGCAAAAGATGTCACAAAGAAAGAAAACTACAAGCCAATATCACTTATGAACATAGATGCAAAAATCCTAGCAAAGAGAATCCAACAGCACATTAAAAGGATCATACACCATGATCAAGTGGGGTTTATCCCAGGAATGCAAGGATTCTTCAATATATGCAAATCAATGTGATACACCATATTAACAAATTGAAGGATTAAAAACCATATGATCATCTCAACAGATTCAGAAAAATCTTTTGACAAAATTCAGCACCATTTATGATATAAACCCTCCAGAAAGTAGGCATAGAGGGAACTTACTTCAAAATAATAATGGCCATATATGACAAACTCACAGCCAACATCATTCTCAATGGTGAAAAACTGAAAACATTTCCTCTAAGAGAATGAACAAGACAAGGTTGTCCACTCTCATCACTATAATTCAACATAGTTTTGGAAGTTTTATCCACAGCAATCAGAGAAGAAAAAGAAATAAAAGGAATCCAAATCGGAATAGAAGAAGTAAAGCTGTCACTGTTTGCAGATGGCATGATACTATACATAGAGAATCCTAAAGACGCTATCAGAAAAATACTAGAGCTAAACAGTGAATTTGGTAAAGTAGAAGGATACAATATTAATGCACAGAAATCTCTTGCATTCATATACACTAATGATGAAAATTCTGAAAGAGAAATTAAGGAAACACTCCCACTTACCATTGCAACAAAAAGAATAAAATGCCTAGAAATAAACCTACCTAAGGAGACAAAATACCTTTATGCAGAAGACTATAAGACACTCACAGGAGTCAGATTGGCCATCATCAAAAAATCTACAAACAACAAATGCTGGAGAGGGTGTGGAGAAAAGGAAACCCTCTTGCACTGTTGGTGGGAATGTAAATTGATACAGCCACTATGGTGAACAGTATGGAGTTTCCTTTAAAAACTAAAAATAGAAGTACTATATGACCCAGCAATCCCACTACTGGGCATATACCCTGAGAAAACCATAATTCCAAAAGAGTCATGTACCACAATGTTCATTGTAGCTCTATTTACAATAGCCAGGACATGGAAGCAACCTAAGTGTCCATCGACAGATGAATGGATAAAAAATATGTTGTACATATATGCAATGGAATATTACTCAGCCATAAAAAAAGAAACGAAATTCAGTTATTTGTAGTGAGGTGGATTGGCCTAGAGACTGTCATACCGAGTGAAGTAAGTCAGAAAGAGAAAAATAAATACTGTATGCTAACACATATATATGGAATCTAAAATAATAATAATAATAATGGTTCTGAAGAACCTAGGGCAGGACAGGAATAAAGACACAGATGTAGAGAATGGACTTGAGGACATGGGGAGGGGGAATGGTAAGCTGGGACAAAGTGAGAGAGTGGCATGGACTTATATATATATACAAAATGTAAAATAGATAGCTTGGGGGGAGCAGCCACATAGCACAGGGAGATCAGCTCGGTGCTTTGTGACCACCTAGAGGGGTGGGCTAGGGAGTATTAGAGGGAGATGCAAGAGGGAGGAGATATGTGGATATATGTACATGTATAGCTGATTCACTTGTTGTAAAGCAGAAACTAACACACCGTTGGAAAGCAATTATACTCTAATAAAGGTGTTAAAAAATAAAATAAAATCCCTCAGTCTAAAATTTTTTTTTTTAATTGTGAAAGTTTATGTCTTTTCTCGGTAAACAAATTGGAGTCACATATAAAAAATATTTAAATGTAGTTTCACAAGGTTCAAGGCTATTTGAGGACAGTCCATAACCCACATATCTAAGCTCAATAATTTTTGATTTAGGATGGGAAACTAAACAGAATAATAACTTTAAATCTTAGTACAATGCATGAAAACAAAAGGAAAAAAATTGCCAAAGTAACCTGTAATCAAAATGCTCAATCAGTGTTAGCATACATCTCTTGTTTGCAATTAGATCCATTTCTCTGCTCCCACAAATAATTGAGAGTATGCTTCCCACATACAGTGCTTAAAGAAAATAAATCTTTGCTCCTTGGCTTCCAGACATATGCTGTATTTTATATGAAAATTTCTATCCTGTAGTTGTCTGCCTTTCCAAATTGTGTGCTTATTTCTACAAATCCTTTTAACAGAAAAAAAAAGTTACAATTTTTTGTTTGTTTTTTTTGCTACAGGTTCCCTGACTGAACAATCTTAACAGCCATTTCTTCAGTCAACTTTAACTTTCATCAGTTTTGACATTCTGACTGCCTTGGTCTTGGGAAGGTTGATTACTTCATGCTCTTTGACCTAGAAATGATATCTTGCTATATTTTTATACATCCATATCCCAGATTTTCTAAATTTTTCTTGGTGCTCTTTATTGTTGTGAACATTTCAGTAAAAACTAGATTGGAAAAAAATTAACCTTCTTCAAAACACATTAATGAACCATACATTAGGATGATTTCTGTATATGGCAAAAATTGGGAAAAGAATACCAGAATAATTTCAGGTATCCATGTTATTGCAGTAAAACCTACATTTGTTTATGAAAGTAGTGTGTATGTACATATGTGTGTATGTGTGAGTGTGTGTATAATATATATTTGTTTCCCATTGCTGCCATAACAAATTATCACAAACTTATAGAATTAAAAAAAACACAAATTTATTAACTGTAGTTCTGTAGGTCTAACTTGAGGCTAAAATCAAGCTGTGGGCAGGGCCATGTTCCTTTGGAGCCTCTACGGGAGAATCCTCTTTCTTGCCTTTTTCCAACCTCTAGAAGCTGTGGGTATTCTCTTTCCTTCATCTGTAAAGCAAGCAGAGAGTTGCAGATCTCTGACTCTTCAGTATTACATCTTATTCTGACCACAACTGGGAAAGGTTCTCCCTTTTTTAAGGATCCATAAGATTAGGTTGGGCTCACTTCAATTCTCCTGGATAACCTCCCCATCTCCTGTCCTTAACCTTAATCACAACTGCTAAATTCTTTTTGTCATGTACGTTAGCATACTCACAGCTTTTGTGCAATAATATGTCGACATTTTAGTGTTCATTAATCTACTTACCAAATTATGATATTTTGTGATATATGACATACCATATCATATATATAATGTGCATATTACATTTTTTTATTTTGAAGCATGTCATTCATACAAAAGTATATATATAGCTTATATGATAATCATTAAATGGAAACACATTTACCTACTACCTACACTTAAAAAAAGATCAAAAAAGGAATATTTCTGATAGCTTTGAAGCCTCCCCTCCCATATACATACCCCTTCCCCCCTCTCTACCTCTCCTTCTAGAGAACTTTTATGCTGGATTTTGTGTTAATTGTTCTGGTAGACATTAATACTGCTCATCAATCCTTTGTGTACTTTTTCTACCTGGACATTTGAGAGAGAAAATTTTCCATTCCCTTTCCCTATCCAACAGGTAGGCAAGGCTATGTACTACTGAAAAATGAAATATGACTGGCAGTGAAATTTCTTACTTCTCCGTGAAGCCATGTTAAGTTCTGTGTAGTACTCACTCAATTCTCTTTGGTCTTCTGCTAAGAAAAACTGGTAGGGCACAGGATCAAAAAACCTGGATATGTATTTCACCATATAGGTGATGCCCTCATTTGCATTAGCAAAAAATAAGCTTAAATTCTGTAAAGTCACTGAAATTTTTTTGCAAGCAAGATACCTAACTTATTGATTAATATAATTATTACTTAATTTATTTTAGAGTTCTCTCAACTCTGAAAAAATTCCTAAACAATAGGTTATTTAGTTTCCATGTTTCTCAAATTAATACAAATGACATAAAATTGTATTTCTTTGGTTTACAACTTTTACTCATTTTTTGGATATTTTTCCATGTAAATGTGTGCAGCTTTTTCATTAATTTTCACCTATGTATAATATTTCATCATATTAATATATCACATTTTAAATTTTCCATTGAATTTAATGGACATCTGTGTTATAGTAAAAGTTTTGCTGGTATGAATGGCTTTGTATAAGTATTCTTATAAATATCTCCCGGTGCATATGTAACATAATTTCTTTAGAGTATATAGATAAAAAGGAATATATAGATAAAAAGGAATACATAAATAAAAAGGAATGGTAGGGTATACAGAGATACATTTAAATTTTTTTTTTACTTCATCTAATTTGTAGTTTCCCCAGTTTTAGTGAGAGTTGCCATTCCTATACATCCATAACAATATTTTGTACTGAGAAAACTTTTAATTGTTCCTAGTTTGGTAGATCTGATATTGTTTGTTACGGGCATTCTAATGTACATTTCATAACTAGTAAAGAGGTTGAATATCTTTCAAATGTTATGGACCACTTGGGATGATTCTTTCTGTTAATTCCTGTCTTTTACCCATTTTCCAGATAGCTTGTTTGTTTCTTATTGATTTATTAGAGTTCTTTATAGATTTTAAATAAAAATCCTTTGTCAATTACATATGTTATAATTTGTTCCATTTTATGTCATTAATATGCCTTTTAACTTACAGAATTTATTAATTTTAATGTATGAAATGCATTGGCCTGTTTCAATATACATAGCAATTTTTGTGTCTTGTTACAAAAATTGTTGCCCATGCCAAGGTCATAAGGATATTATTTCATATTTTCTCTGAAAACATTGTCTTTAATCCATCTGTAATGCATTTTCAGATGTTGTATAATGTAGAGATCCAGTTTCACTTTTTCTCTTTCTTCGTACCCAAATGCCCTAGCACTGCTTACTGAATAGTTTCTAGACATGTGTAGATCTCTTTCTGGTCTCTCTATTCCATTGGTGTGTCTTCCTGCACTATACCACATCAACTTAATTTCTCAATTTACCTTTTTAGGAATGTCTTGCTTTGGCCTATTTGTGGGTTTTAGCTCTTATGTATAAATTTTAGAACCATCTAATTGAATTTCACATTAAACCCTATACCTGACACTCATGGCTGGCTTTCAAAAATTACCCATGTGCAATCCACTGAATACTTCCCCTGTGGAGAATACAGTCACATGACAATGCCAACTAGACAGAAGTCTAATTGTTGTATATAGAAATAAGAGGAAATAATTTATATGAACAGCTAGACAATTTATACCACAATCTTCTCTTCTTGATACCAATTCTTTATTTTAACATTTTCCTGTACATAAAAGAACATGCTCATCATTTCCCCAAGGAGACTTTTTAAGGTTCCCTCTACTTATTGCATTCAGCTTAATCTCAGGCTCTCCATCTGATGAGTAGACCTCTCTATTACAGCCTGACTTGCTTCCCTTACTCTTGACACACATGAACTAAAAAGACAAGGTTTCTACTGCCTCTCGACCAATTAACAATGGTGGGAGAGTCCAGGACAATTATAATAAAGACTCATCCATAAAAGGGAAGCATTTGAAATACACAGCAATCATTGGCCATAGTGATTATGAAATTAGGCTTGACTGGCCTTGTGAGATTCCTCTGTTCTGTTACTTCAAAGTACCAATTTCTTATTTAGCAGGAGAACAAACAAACCTCACAATCTATAAAAATTTAAATAGCAAAAGGTGTTAGTTCTTGTCTTGTTTACATAAAGCCCAAAATATATGTTCCTATTTGATGGATGACTCTTCTCTAGATAGACTCCTTCCATCTTATAGTTTCACCATTTTATCATATGACTCTTAGATTTGCTGTGTTATCTCAAACTTGCAAAAATAACCAGAACATGGAGCATAATGAATTATATGAGCTTAGCCCTAGAAGGAGACCACATAAATTGTGTTCAATTTCTAGTGAACTAGAACTTAGTCTTATGGTAGTTTTAATTTCATAAGTAGCAAAGAAATTTAGTCAAGCTGTTGCCCAAGAAGAAAAGGAAATTAGTTTCACATACATCTGCTTATAGTTCCTTATATTTGTTCATATTATGTAATTTTCCTTGGAGAGCAAATCTGAGTTCCATGTCACAGAGAAGCAAAAATGTGAATACAGAACCATACAATTTAAAAAATAATATTAATATTAATATTACACTCTAGATTTTATTCAGTTGGTGGTCCCTATGTGTCAATAGGTGTGATAAGATATTCAAATGCATAACATTTAATTCTCACGACATCTGAAATAAGTACCTTTGGTACTTACATTTACAAATGAGGAAACTAAAGAGAAAGAAAGTGTCGTGCCCAAATTCACATGCCCAAAAACATGACATTCTGTGTCTTGAACCCTGTTTACCTGATTCATTTAACTGCTAAATGCTGTGCGTTATATCCAACAGTCAAGTAGAGATGAAGGCATCTTCTGAGTAGCAAGGAAGGAATTAAATGGGAGAAAGAGTTATATGTTATATGTTAGAGGTTGAGGAGTGCAGGTATGTGCTAAAATATGTAGATTTAGGAAAAAATAACGTTTACGGTTTCAGCACATGTAAAATAAAGTATTATATTGTGCATGATATATCTTCAATAAACATATATTAAAGTTTAATGTGATTTTATTTTACTTTTTTATTGTGATAAAAAAAGCCCTAACTAAAACTTACCATCTTAACCATTTAAGTGTGCAGTACAGTAGTGTTAAGCATATTCACATTTTTGTTAAATAACTCCCCAGAACTTTTTCATCTTGCAAATCTAAAACTCTACACCCATTAAACAACTCCCCTTTCCTCCCTCCTGCCTCCCTCAGCCCCTGGTAACCATCATTCTACTATCAAGTTTTCAAGCCACTGTCATTTTGGAATTTAAGAGAAATGAAAAGTTCAGTAAAGAATGATCTTTCTTTATACATGGAAATCAGCTCTGTCTATATTTTCCATCTATATTCAAAGATTCCCAGGATATCCTTGCATATGAGAAAATACCAGTATTTACCTAGGTTGAAAAAAATGTAGATGTAAACATGGATAATACAGTCTTTGAAAAATGTAAACCCTTTGGGTAGAATCTCAATGATTGACTTACAAGAATAGTGTGTGGATAAGGAGACAGTAAGTTTTTGACTTAGGTGTTGGCAATGTGCCAAAGTAGTGAATGTGTATGCAGGAATTCTTTATACAGGCAATATCAGTTAGTGGTTAAGAGTATAGATTTTTAGAGTTAGTGGGACCTGAGTTTAAATCCAGTTTCTATTATATAACAACTATTTGTCTTTAAACAAGTTACTTTACCTCTCTGAACCTATTTCCTTTTTATCAAACGGGGTGAATTACAGGACCTATCTCATAGGGTTATTATTTTAGGAAAACCCACTCAATTAGTCTCAAGGAGGTTGTTGTTTATTACTTCCAGTAGCTAGTTAGCTAGAGATCTTAGTTATTAGAGGTGGGAGTGGAAGGGGGCATAGAGATGTGAAAAAGATGTACAAGTAGAGTAAAGAAAAAATAAAAATATCAAATAGCATGAAAGTTGCAATTCACCTTAAGCCTGGTTAAATAAGATGTTTCCTTGATGTTCTAACATTGTTCTTATCGTGCGATTTGGAAATATCCTGGTCTCCCTACAAAAATCCTCCCAAATGATATTTACCTCTTCTATATGCAATCCTATCTTATAAGAGTGAATGTTGAAATATAGTATCACTGAGGTAAAACAATATAAATAACTGAAATCTTATCTATATTTTATCATAGACAAGGCTGTCATATAAATTAAGTAATTTAGCTCTTCACAAAGTTTCCAATGTTGTCTCTTTTCGTATTACATTTAAAATTAAAAAAATTTTCTATTAAATTAAATATGACATATTTATAATTATTTGGCATAAATGTTAAAATGATTTTTCCTTCAGAGGTTTTATTCAAAATTTAAGTTAATCTGTCAAAACATTGATCGCATTCCTCAAAAAGCAGAAAATTGAAATCTTGCTTCTAAATATACTTTGTATAACATGGAATGAAGATAGGAGAGATAAGTATCTGTTCAGGAGGAAAAGTTTGAATAATATACAATACATAAATATGCTATACAAAGTTTAAAAATGAAATTATATATAAAAAGTAATTTATTAAATGCATATGAAATTTTATAATTATGTAATACATTGCATAATGTTATATACTATGCATATAAAATTATATGTAGGATTAACATACAATTTTAAAATTGTGGAGTATATGACTGCATAGTTATATAATTATATAAACATGCTAAATAAATAAACATATATCACTTTTTGGCCCAGGAATTAGCCAATGTATTTATTATATGTATGTATTATAAACAATACATATAAAGAAATACGAGTTTGAATATTTTCTTTGCTGAGACTATACATTAAGAAACCTTGAAGGAATTCCTTCTCCTCCCAAAACCCTCCTTTTCTTTTTTGGATATCTGAGAACTGATTGAACCCATAGTAGAATATTGCTTACTGTATTGATATAATTCTTTTTCTTATTGAATTGTGGAAAAAGCAGAAGTATTTGTGAGGATTTTGTGATAAAATGACTAAGAAGATTTTATGCTTAAGCTCACAGTTACTCAAGCCTTAGTTATCTAGGACTGACTTACAGCAAGAATCTTGTAAACAAGATTGAATTTCTGCGGAATAGGGCATTCAGCAATTATTTGAGAAACATGCTAATTGTCAAAGATGAAAGAATTAAACTAAGTATTCTATCATACTGTTAGGGGAAAGAAGTCATCACTGACACTTTAAATATGTACTTTGTTTAAAATCAGTGGCTTAGGTTTGACAGTTTTAAGGGAACTAAATACCTCTGCCTAAAATATATGCACTAGTCTTAGTGAGACTTGAGTTCAAATCCAGTTTCTACCACATAACAACTCTATTATTCATTTTTTTCACTGTTTGTAAGTTTACACTCAATATTGATAAGAGAGATGTTACATCAGTTTCCTCTCCATAATAATGAAACGTGATTAAAATATATAATAAGTAGCACATTTTCAAAGAATGCCCCCAACACTCCTGCTATACCTCAAAGCATCATTTTTTTTTGATAAGGCCTTTGATAAGAATATTGAGTGGACAAATATTCTTTTTTCTAGAGTGAACTTAAAACTTCATACTAGATTCCTTGTCTTTAAAGGATTTTAGAGTTATAAATAAGAAAAATCATATCTTTTTCTGTTATAATAAAATTTTCAATGATCCTTGAACATGTAAATACTTAGAAACTCGGTTGCTGCATGACCCTGACTCTGAATTATGTCACAAATTTCTGGAAAAAAACAGAGTGGTCAGAGACCAAGAAGAATGTATAGCAACAACTTCTTAGAAACGTGACTAGAATTGGCATAATGAACAGCCTGCTGTTGCCACTTACAACACTTTGTGCTCTATGACTTCACTATACTCTGAACTCCATTTCATGGACTGGGCAGCATTCCTAAAAACCACAGGAGAACCTCTCCAGGCTCAGGACTTGAGCATCAGCCTTCGCAAACCTCCTTATCACAAACCATCCTGAACTGCCAAGGTGTGAACTCATTTAAACTGACCTATCAGTAGTTTTGTCTTTATGCATCCCATTCTTGCTTTGGTCAGATACTGTCTTCTCATAGGTTGTTCTCCCTCACATACATTTAAGTATAAGAAAACAATCAATTCTTCCATAGTCTTCGATTATTCTTTGATGATCAACCTCAGAGCTCATCCCACAAAGCATGGTTCTTCTATGTGGAGTCAAGTTTGCCTTGCTTAAGCAGGACTTTCAGCTTAGCAGACACCATGTTTCAAGGCTTTATTTATCTATTACTCAAACCTTCCACACATCAAAAAATACCTATAAATGCAAGAAAATCACAGGAAAGACTCACAGTTTACAAGGTCCTTAAAAATATTAGGTCAGAAGGAATAAACTGGGAGGTAATTTCTAATGTTAAATGGGACAAAATTCAGAAGAAACTGAATAAGTTTCCATTATAACAAAGGTCTTCCAAATAATCACTAGCAGATACTTGGGTACACAGATTCAGAGATGGATGTGGATATTAAAAGAAAAACGTTTTGGAGCAAAATGGGGAAAAGGGTATTCTCTAGTGACTTAACGGAGCCATTCCTATTATCGGGATGTGTTTGACATTTCTCCGGAAGCTGTATACGTGAAACTACCACAATATTGTAAATCAACTATACTTCAATTAAAAAAAAATCTTGGGGTCAAAAAATAAATAAATAAAGGACATGAGAACATCAGCTATAAAGGCAATATTTTCTCCATACTACCCCATTTTTAAATTCATGAAATATGTCTTGTCAGATTATACACTCTTATTTTAAATTTCACAGAAATTGAAATCTGGAAGTTTAAGTACTTGCCAAAATCATAGAGTCTGACTGTCAATTCAGCACTTTTTCTAGTATGTAACACCAATAACATTGGATTTTTAAATTAATCAAAATAAAAACATTTAAACACTGTCAGGAACACAATTTACATGTGAATTATACCAGAACATCAGTTTATCTGATTTATGCTTTGCTAAGCACTATCATCTCATTTGGTCCTCACAGATGGATTATTATCCACCTTTTATACATACAATTATGCAACATTTGACAAATCGGTTAACCTCGTGGTGCCAGACTCATCCTCTATAAAATAACGTGACTGAGTGACTATTATCTAGCATTTTTTTTTTTTCTATTACATTTTTATACTTTATTTGGCCACTGGAATTCTCAAGCTATAAAAACCAAAATGACAAACAAAATCTTACTTCCTAATTAGGCACAACTACTCTTCTGTCGTGCACAGGAAACAGAGTAGAAATGCCCTCAGAATTGAGTCTTAAAAATGCTGTAATCCACTTCTCTATTCCATCTAGGAAGTTAGACTTTTAATAATGCTCTACATTTCAGAGACAATTGTTAATAGAACAAGTCATACATTTTGGGGGAGTGGATTTATATCTCCTTCTTAATATTCAGTGTCCTATAGGGAATATGCTCAGGATCTGAAATAATAAATTGCAAACTTTGAACAAAAGCCACACAGTCATTGTCCACCAAGTTTGCACATACTCTTCATTTGTCTTGCTCACTGCTCTATTTGTAAGTAGACCTGACATGTAAAAATAGCTCCAGCAGCAAACCTTTGGTCTCAAAGTGCCTACCATTCCCCATGAGTGCTTTCATAACTATAGCTCACTTTGTAGTAAAGTTGTAATGGCAGCTGTCATCAAAAGGCTTTCATGAAGCATTTGCTGACCTTTAGGTGCCACATGTAACAAGTGTTGTTGCAGTCTTCAGGGTCTTGCTTAGGAGTTTCCTACTTCAACATAGTTTTCATATTGTTAACGCTTAGTATACAATACTAAAAAAATCTGATATTTAATGTCTGTTATTTCCCTTATGGTTCTCTCATTCCATAAGTATTCATTGAGTTCCTCTTATGGAACGCTCCTCTTAATCATTAAGTTCCAGAAAATATATTAGGTCCTATATATAAATTGATGAACAACATAGTTGTGTCCACAACCACTTGAAAATTACCACCTAGGAAGTTTATTAGACAGCAAATAAGCAAACATACACATAAAAATATTATTATGTTTGATAAAAATCATGAAAAAAAGTGTGGGATGCATCGAGCGCAGATGTGGGTGAGGGGACTGTTTTAGAACTAGAAAACAAATAAGTGCAAGACCTTTTGGAGAAGTAGACACCTGAAGGAGGGAAAGAAGCTGCCAAGGTGAGATGCAGACAGAGGCCACTCCTCATGTGCAGAGTGGATGGCCAGACACAGAAACACCAAAGTGAGGAAGATGGGGTGCTTTATAAAACTCAACTTTTTATAGACTTTAGAAATTTGGGTCAGTTTAAATTGTATTCCTATTGATGCTCTTGAAATAAACCTTAACTTTGGTGTTTTTAGATGTTTCAATTCTAAAGATTATGTTTGTTAACTTTTAAAATATAAGGTTCAGATCTATTGACTGTTTCAGATTTTAATGTTGAGAATAAATCCTAATATTTACCTCTTAGAAAATATTTACCTCTTAGAAAAGAATCTGCATTTTTCCCCAAGATTGTGTGGCTCTCCAGTGTAGAATTGTACTGAATAAATACATTCTCCAAGAGGCAGAATGATGCTCTCCATTGACATGTTATAATTCAATGTTACTCAAACACTGTTTACTGTCAAGATCACAAAGATCTCAAGAGTGGGTAACAGTAAAAAAGGAAAAATGTAATTCCTCTCCTGTGAGCAACTGTCTGTGTGTGCTGTTTGTCCCACCCCTTCTTTATCAGTTCATGCCTTGATCATATGATATTCCCATACTTCATAGCACTTAATGATTTTCAGGATGCATTTAGATTATTTTAATTTGTTTCTCATATCAATAAAATAGTGGTAGAAGAAATAATGTCCCATTGAGTGTAGGTCACTTCTATAGAACATCTATAGATGATAATTGCTAATATGTTGCTTGAATAGCTGGGAGATTCCTTCCCAATTGCTATATCATTATATTGGTATTACTTTCATCTCTATTTTTCAAAAATGTTTAACTTCTCAAGTACCCCAGAGTGATTGGCAACTTGTGTCCATTGAGGGTAGGAGAATCACTAACGTTGTAAAGGCTGTGGGTAAGAACTCCTCAAGCAACGTTTAAGAAAATCATGAGTAGGCTGATACAAAATTACATTTTTTTAACAATTTAAAATTTCTGATATCTGTAATCTTAAAAAAAGTTTAAACAACTTGATAACCTTGATGTCCATAATCTAAACAAGTATGCGAATAGTATTTCAAAGTGCATGTTTGTGTTTGAGCCTGTGTTTTTACACCTACCCTGTGGCATGGTGATCATATAAAGTGTCAATCCTTTATACCTGATACAGTGTTTTCTAAATTGAGATTTCATCATTCATCATTTGGCAGTTACTAGAAATACTCAGACATACTAATTTTAAAATTAATTTTCAATTATTTCCTTTTAATTTCATAAGGTATAAAGTAACATAACAATAGTAACTGTTGAGGAGGGGACTTCATTTTTTATAAGGTACTTTTTCCCTTTGGTGAAAGCAGCTCTTTGCCCCTTTCCTGTTTGCTGATTTCTGTTCCCCTCTAACCTTAAAAGAACCTAATTATAGGAATGAGATCATTAGGCAATTTAACATAACTCCTAGATAAAAAGAAGTAAGAATGAACAATTAAGCAGTTTAAAAAAAAACGGCTAGCTCTCTACCCCAAACAGCCCATTCCTAAGAAATTCTGCAGTCAGATCACTCCGGCAAGATAACATCTGAAAAGAGAGTCAGCCAGTCTGCACACAATGGAGAATGATGCAGAATCCAGCCTCCTGCCTCAATGATTTACTGAGTTTCTTTCCCCTCCTCCAGTTTTCTCTTTAAAAACTCTCATGGCTGAGCAGAATCTTAGGAGTTGGTCTCTGAACCTGAGTCCACCATCTCCCCAGATTGCTGGCTTTTCTGATTAAAGCACCTTTCCTTTCTACTAGCACTTGCCTCTCAAATTATTGACTTTTGAGCAGAGAGTAGCCGAACCTGGGTTCAGTAACACTGAGAACAGATTTTACCTGGCCACAAGAAAAGATTTTCACAGTAAAGAAAATAATTGTAGGAGAAGCAAACAAGTCAGAAAAGCCTTAGAAAGCTCTGCCAAATTACACTAAAAATATAAATGCAGATAACTCTTATGTTAGCCTAACTATCTTATAAATGATCTATTTAGCCAGATTTTTAAAATATGCCTGAAAAAAATTGTGACACATAGGGGAAGTTATATCACCATGTTTTTAACCTAAAGTAAAATTTATATGTCTCTTTGTTCCTGATTTTTCTAATTCCCTTCACCCCAAGTGGCTCAGTAGAGAGTTTCCAGTCCTATTTCAGACTTAATCAGTTTCAGCACTACCCAGGTCTCATGTGAACAAATTTGAAAGATTGAAAAAATGAAGCTGCTCAATACAATAGGGGCTCATTAACATTGTTTTAACAAGCCTTAGCTTATTCAAGCCGTTGTCTAACAGGCAGCTTTAATTCGAATCCACGCTGCTCAGCGTGGTAATAAGAGCTCTGCTTAATGTCAGTGTTTGTGCATATACGTGAGCAGTCTGCATTTAATGCAATAAAGAAAACAGAAACTTTCAGACTCAATCATAGTTTGACTTTAGATTAACTATTCTGACAATACTAAAAAGTTCCCTGTTAACTCTAACACCCAAAAGAGAGATTAAGAGGACATAATGAAATAATATATGATCAGCATTTACTTTTAAAAAGAAATATTTAAATTTCTTTTTGGGGGGAAGGTCATATTTTCTGTTCCATCACTGTTCATCTGTGGTTTAAGAGAAAGAGCACAGAGGAAGTTATGAATCTGTTTTGCTACATAGAGCCATGTGGCCTTAACGAGTTACTCATGAGTTTTGACATCTGCAAAATATCCCCCTACAATACAATATCTAGGATCAGAAAATAAAATGTACTCTGAATGATTAAAATAAATAACACTAGTTGGTTTTATTCAGAATCAATGAATCTGTGATGTTGCAGCACTAACATTGTACATGATATTTTGAAATGTAAATTTTACAAATTATAAATCAGGGGAATATTTAAAACTGCTATACAGGAAAACATAGCTTTCTGGATTATTTTTACTACAATACAAAATATGACATTTTATTAATTCTGAAAATGTTTTTAAAAAGAGATTTTTTAAAGAAGATGAATACAATGGTAAATATCTTAGAATATATATTTTTAGGCTTAGAATTATAAAGAGAACTATTTTCTTTTACTGGGAATCCAGTCTATATAGATAAGAATAAAACTCTATTAAGCCAAGCTTCCCTGGTGGCGCAGTATTTAAGAATCCACCTGCTAATGCAGGGAACATGGGTTCGAGCCCTGGTCCGAGAAGATCCCACATGCCACAGAGCAACTAAGCCCGTGTGCCACAGCTACTGAGCCTGCACTCTACAGCCCGCAAGCCACAACTACTGAACCCACGTGCCACAACTACTGAAGCTTGTGTACCTAGAGCCCTTACTCTGCAAAGAGAAGCCACTGCAACGAGAAGCCTGCGCACCCCAGCAAAGAGTAGTCCCCACTCGCCACAACTAGAGAAAGCCCTCGCACAGCAATGAAGACCCAACACAGCCAAAAATACATAAATAAATTTTTAAAAAACTCTATTAAGGCAAAAATAAATCTGAAGTTTTCAACATTTATACAGAAATTTCATCTTTACCTTTAAATCCCTTAATAATGTATAATATATTGTCAAACTATTTGAATGTTTTTCCTTTGCTTATTTGCTGGTGAGCTCAATTATAAATTGTATTCCATACCCCAAGCCAGATTAAAGCAATTAATAGGTAAAAGGTACATTCATTTTATTTTTAGCAATTATCAGTTTTGCTTAAAAATGTTCAAGACCTTCAATTTTGTTGAGTCAAAGGCAAAATTTTTATAATGGCCCATGAGTTCCTACCAATTATTCTGTAGTTACCTACCCCACCCCAATAAAGCCCTATGGATTATTCTCTAGTTCTCCAGTTACCTCTCTCACCTCATTTTTTATTTTCTTATTACCCACTGGCTCCATTCAAACTGTCACTGGCCATTCCCTCTGCCTGGAAAGTTCTTCCACCAGATATCTTCATGGTCAACACTCTTACTCCTTCAAGTCTTTGGTCACAGGCCATTTTCCCATAAAGCCTATTTTTTTTAAATTGAAGTGTAGTTGATTTACAATATTGTGTTAGTTTCAGGTGTAAAGCAAAATTTTTCAGATTCTTTTCCCTTATAGGTTATTACAAAACACTGAGTATAGTTCTCTATGCTATAGAGTAAGTAGGTCCTGGTTGATTCTCTATTTTATATATAGTAGTGTGTATATGTTAATCCCAAGCTCCTAATTTATCCCTCTCACTTTTTTCCCTTTTGGTAATGATAAGTTTGTTTTCCAAGTCTGTGGGTCTATTTCTGTTTTGTATATAAGTTCATTTGTATTATTTTTTTTAAGATTCCATATATAAGTGATATCATATGATATTTGTCTTTGGCTTACTTCACTTAGTATGATAATCTCTAGGTCTATCCATGTTGCTGCAAATGACGTTATTTCATTATTTATCATGGCTGAGTAATATTCCATTATATATATAATATAATATATGATATATATATATATATATATATATATATATATGCATGAAACCTATTTTTGAATAGAAATTCAAATGGAATGTCATTTTTCAAATTGAAACTCCTCACCGTGTGACTGTTCTCAGGTCTCCTTTACCTGGTTTTACAGTTTTTCCTCTTTTACAGTAACGATAACTATAAAATGTAACTTATTTAGTTATATGTTTAATGAGTACGTACACTTCACATCCCTAGGTAGAATATAATATTAATACTACATTAAATAATATACTTATTGGCTTGCTAAGTTATTGTTTTCCCAAACAAAAAATAAAAGCTTCCTACAGGCAAAAATGTTTTGTCTTTTATTTACTGCTATATTAATTATATTTTTATACTGAATCTGTGTACCTTTGTGATTATTGAATTTTCCAACTGAAAAAATTCCAAAAATCCAATAACAAGTATGTCCTTGAATTTTTAATAGGTTTCTTTAAAATAGATTTTTAACTACCATGTCATTTGGTTCATGTTAGATATTGTATACACTGTGTAAAATTTTTCTATTTTAATCTTTTCAAGCTTAAAGTTAAATTCCATCTTTGACATTAATATCTATTTCTTGATTATTATATTGTAGTTACTAAAATCTAGCTGTATACCATATTTGTCCTCATTAAGTCAGTGTGCTCCTTATAATTGGAATGTAGCCGGAGTTGCATCTTTTAAGCTGACCAAATAGCCTCAAATTTAATGGAAGAATTTAATGAATTTCCCTTAGACATAATGACTACTATAATTAATATCATTATTTCTATTAACTTTATTTAACTTTGTAATTTATTACTGGTTACATTTTCTTCCTCCCATCCCCATTGGAATTTGTTAAGGTATTTTAGTACTTATTTGGCTTTCATTTAGGGAACAGTTCTCAATTTTAGAGATCTTATTTAGAATTTATATTAAAATTTTCTAGATAGTCTGTTGTTACTCATTTTATTTATGAATGTGTATATATATTTAAAATAAATTGAGAGAAGACTTTCAAGATGGCAGAGAAGTAAGACATAGAGATCACCTTCCTCCCCACAAATACATCAGAAATACATCTACATGTGGAACAACTCCTACAGAACACCTACTGAATGCTGGCAGAAGACCTCAGACTTCCCAAAAGGCAAGAAACTCCCCATGAACCTGGGTAGGGCAAAAGAAAAAAGAAAAAAAAAACAGCTCCCTCCCTCTAAGAGGGAGCTGTGAAGGAGGAAAAGTTTCCACACACTAGGAAGCCCCTTCACTGGTGGAGATAAGAGGGTGGCAGGGGGAAACTTCAGAGCCATGGAGGAGACCACAGCAATAAGGGTGCAGAGGGCAAAGTGGAGAGATTCCTCCACAGAGGATCAGTGCTGACCAGCACTCACCAGCCTGAGAGGCTTGTCTGCTCACCTGCTGGGGTGGGTGGGGGCTGGGAGCTGAGGTCAGGCTTCGGAGGGAGTGGGACTGGGGTTAGCTGCATGAACACAGCCTGAAGGGTGCTAATGTGCCACAGCTTGATGGGAGGGAGTCCAGGAAAAAGTCTGGAACTGCCTAAGAGGCAAGAGGCCATTGTTTCGGGGTGCGCGAGAAGAGGGGATTCAGAGCACCGCCTAAACGAGCTCCAGAAAAGGGCGTGAGCTGCATCTATCAGCACGGACACCAGAGATAATAGGTGATAATAGGGCATGAAATGAGTAGGCTGCTGCTGCTGCCACCAAGAAGCCTGTGAGCAAGTACAGGTCACTAACCACACCTCCCCTCCCAGGAGCCTGTGCAGGCTGCCACTGCCAGTGTCCCGTGATCCAGGGACAGCTTCCTGGGGAGAACACCCAATGACCCTCAGGCTGTTGCAATGTCATGCCGGCCTCTGCCGCCTCAGGCCTGCCCCGCATTCCTTACCCCTCCCTCCTCCCCATCTCAGTGAGCCAGAGCCCCCTAATCAGCTGCTACTTTAACCCTGTCCTGTCTGAGCAAAGAATAGATGCTTTCAGGTGACCTACATGCAGAGGTGGGGCCAATCCAAAGCTGAACCCCAGGAGCTGTGGGAACAAAGTAGAGAAAGGGAAATTTCTCCCAGCAGCCTCAGGAGAAGGGGATTAAATTTCCACAATCAACGTGATGTACCCTGCATCTGTGGAATACCTGAATAGACAACAAATCATCCCAAAATTGAGGCAGTGGACTTTGAGAGCAACTGTAGACTGGGGGTTTGATTTCTGCCTCTAATTTGTTTCTGGTTTTATGTTTACCTTAGTTTACTATTTAGAGTTTATTATCATTGGTAGATTAGCTTATTGATTTGGTTGCTCTCTTCCTTTAATTTTTTCATATATATATATATATATATATATATATATATATATTCTTATTCTCTTTTTGTGAGTGTGGATGTGTATGCTTCTTTGTGTGATTTTGTATAGCTTTGTTTTTTACAATTTGACCTAGGGTTCTGTCTGTCCATTTTTATTTTATTTTATTAGTATAGATTTCAGTGCTTGTTATCATTGGTGGATTTGATTTTTGGTTTAGTTGCTCTCTTCTTTCTTTCTTTCTTTTTTTATTACTTTTTTTTAACATCTTTATTGGAGTATAATTGCTTTACAATGGTGTGTTAGTTTCTGCTCTATAACAAAGTGAATCAGTTATAAATATACATATGTCCCCATATCTCTTCCCTCTTGTGTCTACTCCCTCCCACGATCCCTATCCCACCCGTCTAGGTGGTCACAAAGCACCGAGCTGATCTCCCTGTGCTATGCTGCTGCTTCCCACTAGCTATCTATTTTACATTTGGTAGTGTATATATGTCCATGCCACACTCTAGTTGTCCCAGCTTACCATTCCCCCTTCCCATATCCACAAATCCATTCTCTAGTAGGTCTGCATCTTTATTCCCGTCTTGCCACTAGGTTCTTCATGACCACTTTTTGATTTTTTTTTAGATTCCATATATATGTGTTAGCATACAGTATTTGTTTTTCACTTTCTGGCTTACTTCACTCTGTATGACAGTCTCTATGTCCATCCACCTCACTACAAATAACTCAGTTTCGTTCCTTTTTATGGCAGAGCAATATTCCATTGTATATATGTGCCACATCTTCTTTATCCATTCATCTGATGATGGACACTTAAGTTGCTTCCATGTCCTGGCTATTGTAAATAGAACTGCAATGAACATTTTGGTACATGACTCTTTTGGAATTATTGTTTTCTCAAGGTATATGACCACTAGTGGGATTGCTGGGTCATATGGTAGTCCTATTTTTAGTTTTTTAAGGAACCTCCATATTGTTCTCCATAGTGGCTGTATCAATTTACATTCACACCAACAGTGCAAGAGGGTTCCCTTTTCTCCACACCCTCTCCAGCATTTATTGTTTCTAGATTTTTTGATGATGGCCATTCTGACTGGTGTGAGATGATATATCATTCTAGTTTTGATTTTCATTTCTCTAATGATTAATGCTGTTGAGCATTTTTTCATGTGTCTCTTGGCAATCTGATTATCTTCTCTGGAGAAATGTCTATAAAGATCTTCTGCGCATTTTTGGATTGGGTTATTTGTTTTTTTGATACTGAGCTGCATGAGCTGCTTGTAAATTTTGGAGATTATTCCCTTGTTAGTTGCTTCATTTGCAAAAAGTTTCTCCCATTCTGAGGGTTGCCTTTTCATCTTGTTTATGGTTTCCTTTACAATGCAAAAAAAATTAAGTTTCATTAGGTCCCATTTGTTTATTTTTGTTTTTATTTCCATTTCTCTAGGAGCTGGGTCAAAAAGGATCTTGCTGTGATTTATTTCACAGAGTGTTCTGCTTATGTTTTCCTCAAAGAATTTGATGGCTTCGGCCTTACATTTAGGTTTTTAATCCATTTTGAGTTTATTTTTGTGTATGGTGTTAGTGAGGGTTCTAATTTCATTCTTTTACATGTAGCTGTCCAGTTTTCCCAGCATCACTTATTGAAGAGGCTGTGTTTTCTCCACTGTATATTCTTGCATCCTTTATCAAAAATAAGGTGACCATAACCATATGTGCATGGGCTTATCTCTGGGTTTTCTATTCTGTTCCATTGATTTATATTTCTGTTTTTGTGCCAGTACCATACTGTCTTGATTACTGTAGCTTTGTAGTACAGTCTGAAGTCAAGGAGTCTGACTCTTCCAGCTCCGTTTTTCTTTCCCAATATTGCTTTGGCTATTCAGGGTGTTTTGTATTTCCATACAAATTGTGAAATTTTTTGTTCTAGTTCTGTGAAAAATGCCAGTAGTAATTTGATAGGGATTTCACTGAATCTTTAGGTTGCTTTGGGTGTAGAGTCATTTTCACAATGTTGATTCTTCCAATCCAAAAACATGGTATATCTCTCCATCTATTTGTATCATCTTTAATTTCTTTCATCAGTGTCATAATTTTCTGCATACAGGTATTTTGTCTCCTTAGGTAGGTTTATTCCTAGATATTTTATTCCTTTTGTTGTCATGGTAAATGGGAGTGTTTTCTTAATTTCACTTTCAGATTTTTCATCATTAGTATAAAGGAATGCAAGAGATTTCTGTGCATTAATTTTGTATCCTGCTACTTTACCAAATTCATTGATTAGCTCTAGTAGTTTTCTAGTAGCATTTTTAGGATTCTCTATGTAAAGTATCAGGTCATCTGCAAACAGTGACAGCTTTACTTCTTCTTTTCCAATTTGGATTTCTTTTATTTCTTTTTCTTCTCTGATTGCTATGGCTAAAACTACCAAAAGTATGTTGAATAATAGTGGCGAGAATGGACAGCCTTGTCTTGTTCCTGATCTTAGTGGAAATGGTTTCAGTTTTTCACCACTGAGAATGATGTTGGCTGTCAATTTGTCATATATGGCCTTTATTATGTTGAGGAGAGTTCCCTCTATGCCTACTTTCTGCAGGGTTTTTATCATAAATGGGTGTTGAATTTTGTCAAAATCTTTCTCTGCATCTATTGAGATGATCATATGTTTTTTCTCCTTCAATTTTTTAATATGGTGTATCACGTTGATTGATTTGTGTATATTGAAGAATCCTTGCATTCCTGGAATAAACCCCACTTGACCATAGTGTATGATCCTTTTAATGTGCTGTTGGATTCTGTTTGCTAGTATTTTGTTGAGGATTTTTGCATCTATGTTCCTCAGTGATATTGGCCTGTAGTTTTCTTTCTTTGTGACATCTTTGTCTGGTTTTCATATCAGAGTGGTGGTGGCCTCATAGAATGAGTTTGGGAGTGCTCCTCCCTCTGTGATATTTTGGAAGAGTTTGAGAAGGATAGGTGTTAGCTCTTCTTTAAATATTTGATAGAATTTGCCTGTGAAGCCATGTGGTCTTGGACTTTTGTCTGTTGGAAGATTTTTAATCACAGTTTCAATTACAGTTCTTCTGATTGGTCTGTTCATATTTTCTATTTCTTCCTGGTTCAGGCTCGAAACGTTGTGCATTTCTAAGAATATGTCCATTTCTTCCAGATTGTCCATTTTATTGGTATATACTTGCTAGTAGTAATCTGCCATGAGCCTTTGTATTTCTGCAGTGTCAGTTATTACTTCTCCTTTTTCATTTCTAATTCTATTGATTTGAGTCTTCTCTCTTTTTTTCTTGATAAGTCTGGCTAATGGTTTATCAATTTTGTTTATTTTCTCAAAGAACCAGCTTTTACTTTTATTGATTTTTGCTATCATTTCTTTCATTTCTTTTTCATTTATTTCTATTCTGATCTTTATGATTTCTTTTCTTCTGCTAACGTTGGGGTTTTTTTTTTGTTCTTCTTTCTCTAATTGCTTTGGATGTAAGTTTAGGTTGTTTATTTGAGATGTTTCTTATTCTTAGGGTAGGATTGTATTGCTATAACTTCCCTCATAGAACTGCTTTTGCTGCATCCCATAGGTTTTACGTCATTGTGGTTTCATTGTCCTTTGTTTCTAGGTATTTTTTGATTTACTGTTTGGTTTCTTCAGTCATCACTTGGTTATTAAGTAGTGTATTGTTTAGCCTCCATGTGTTTGTATTTTTTACAGATTTTTTCCTGTAATTGATATCTAGTCTCATAACGTTGTGGTCGGAAAAGATACTTGCTACGATTTCAATTTTATTAAATTTACCAAGGCTGGATTTGTGACCCAAGATATGATCTATCTTGGAGAATGTGCCATGAGCACTTGAGAATAAAGTGTATTCTGTTGTTTTTGGATGGAATGTCCTATAAATATCTATTAAGTCCATCTTGTTTAATGTATCATTTAAAGCTGTGTTTCCTTATTAATTTTCATTTGGATGATCTGTCCTTTGGTGAAAGTCGGGTGTTAAAGTCACCTACTATGTTTGTGTTACTGTCGATTTCCCCTTTTATGGCTGTTAGTATTTGCCTTATGTATTGAGGTGCTCCTATGTTGGGGGCATAAATATTTACAATTTTTATATCTTCTTCTTGGATTGATCCTTTGATAATTATGTAGTGTCTTTGTCTCTTGTAATAGTCTTTGTTTTGAAGTCTATTTTGTCTGATATGAGAATTGCTACAATAGCTTTCTTTTGATTTCCATTTGCATGGAATATCTTTTTCCATCCCCTCACTTTCAGTCTGTATGTGTCCCTAGGTCTGGAGTGGGTATCTGGTAGACAGCGTATATATTTGTCATGTTTTTTTATCCATTCAGCTGGTCTATGTCTTCTGGTTGGAGCATTTAATCCATTTACATTTAAGGTAGTTATCGATATGTATGTTCCTATTACCGTTATCTTTAATTGTTTTGGGTTTATTATTGTAGGTCTTTTTTTCTCTTGTGTTTCCTGCTTACAGATTTTCCTTTCGCATTGGTTGTATAGCTGATTTGGTGGTGATGAATATTCTTCATTTTTGCTTGTCTGTAAATGTTTCAATTTCTCTGTCAAATTTGATTGAGATCCTTGCTGGTTAGAGTAAACTTGGTTGTAGGTTTTTCTCCTTCATCACTTTTAATATGTCCTGCTACTCCCTTCTGGCTGGCAGAGTTTCTGCTGAAAGATCAGCTGTTAACCTTATGGGGATTCCCTTATATGTTATTTGTTGTTTTTCCCTTGTTGTTTTTAATATTTGTTCTTCGTATTTAATTTTTGATTGTTTGATTAATATGTGTCTTGCTGTGTTTCTCCTTGGATTTATGCTGAATGGGACTCTCTGTGCTTCCTGGATTTATTTCCTTTCCCATATTCGAGAAGTTTTCTATTATAATGTCTTCAAATATTTTCTCAGTCCCTTTCTTTTTCTCTTCTTCTTCTGGGACCAGTATAATTCGAATATTGGTGTGGTTAATATTGTCCCAGAGTTCTCTGAGACGGTCCTCAATTATTTTCATTCTTTTTTCTTTATTTTGCTGTGCAGTAGTTATTTCCACTATTTTTTTCTTCCAGGTCACTTATCCGTTGTTCTGCCTCAGTTCTTCTGCTATTGATCCCTTCTAGAGAATTTTTGATTTCATTTATTTTGTTGTTCATCATTGTTTGTTTGCTCTTTAGTTCTTCTTGATCCTTATTAAAAGTTTCTTTTATTTTCTCTTTTCTATTTCTAAGATTTTTGGATCCTCTTTATTATCATTATTCTGAATTCTTTTTCAGGGAGACTGCCTATTTCATCTTCATTTGTTTGGTCTTGTGGGTTTTAGCCTTGCTCCTTCATCTGTTGTGTGTTTCTCTGTTTTCTCATTTTGCTTAACTTACTGTGTTTGGGGTCTCTTTTTTGCAGGCTGCAGGTTCGTAGTTCTTGTTGTTTTTGGTGTCTGTCTCCAGTGGCTAAGGTTGGTTCAGTGGGTTGTGTAGGCTTCCTGGTGGAGGAGACTAGTGCCTGTGTTCTGGTGGATGAGGCTGGATCTTGTCTTTCTGGTGGGCAGGTCCATGTCTGGTGATGTGTTTTGGGGTGTCTGTTACCTTATTATCATTTTAGTCCGCCTCTCTGCTAATGCATGGAGCTGTGTTCGTGTGTTGCTAGTTGTTTGGCATAGGGTGTCCAGCACGGTAGCTTGCTGATCGTTGAGTGGAGCTTGGTCTTGGTGTTGAGATGAAGATCTCTGGGAGATTTTTGCCGTTTGATATTACATGGAGCTGGGAGGTCTCTTGTGGGCCAGTGTCCTGAACTTGGCTCTCCCACCTCAGTGGCACAGCCCTGACGCCTGGCTGGAGCACCAAGAGCCTGTCCTTCACATGGACGAGAATAAAAGGGTGAAAAAGAAGAAAGAAAGAAAGAAGAAGATAAAATAAAGTAAAATAAAATAAAATAATTTTATTAAAACAAAAAATTAAAAATAATTATTAAGACAATTTTTTGCCTTAAAAAAAAACAGACAGAGAGAACTCTAGGACAAATGATAAAAGCAAAGTTATACAGACAAAATCACATGCAGAAGCATAATATACATACTTACAAAAAGAGAAAAAGGGAAAAAAATATATATATATCATTGCTCCCAAAGTCCACCTCCTCAATTTGGGATGTTTCATTGTCTATTCAGGTATTCCACAGACCCATGGTACATGAAGTTGATTGTGGAGATTTAATCCACTGCTTCTGAGGATGCTGGGAGAAATTTCCTTTTCTCTTCTTTGTTTGCACAGCTCCCGGGGTTCATCTTTGGATTTGGCCCCACCTCTGCATGTAGGTCATCTGAGGGTCTCTGTTCTTTGCTCAGACATGACAGGGTTAAAGGAGCAGCTGATTCAGGGGCTCTGGCTCACTCAGGCCGGGGCTAGGGAAGGTAATGAATATGGGGCGAGCCTGTGGCAATAGAGGCTATCAGGACCTTGCACCACACTGAGGCATGCCATGTGTTATCCCAGGGAAGTTGTCCCTGGATCATGGGACCCTGGCATTGGCGGGCTGCACAGGCTCCCGGGAGGGGAGTTGTGGATAGTGACCTGTGCATGCACACAGGCTTCTTGGTGGCTGCAGCAGCAGCCTTAGCATCTGCTGCCCATCTCTTGGGTCCATGCTTATAGCCGCGGCTTGTGCCCATCTCTGGAATTCCTTTAAGCAGCCCTCTTAATCCCTTCTCCTCATGCACCAGGAAACAAAGAGATGAAAAGGTCTCTTGTCTTTTTGTGAGCTCCAGACTTTTTCCCAAACACCATCCCAGCTAGCTGTGATGCACTAACCCCTTCAGGCTCTGTTCACGCAGCCAACCCCAGTCCTATCCCTGGGATCTGACCTCCAAAACCTGTGCCTCAGCTCCCAGCCCCCACTCGTTCTGGCGGGGGAGCAGACATGCCTCTCGGGCTGGTGAGTGCTTGTCGGCATTGACCCTCTGTGCGGGAATCTCTCCACTTTGCCCTCCACACCCCTGTTGCTGTGGTCTCCTCCGTGGCTCCGAAGCTTCCCCCTCCACCACCCGCAGTCTCTGCCTGCAAAGGGGCTTCCTAGTCTGTGTCAATGTTTCCTCCTTCACAGCTCCTTCCCAATGGTGCAGGTGCCATCCCTATTCTTTTGTCCCTGTTTTTTTCTTTTTTCTTTTGCCTTACCCAGGTACGTGGGGAGCTTCTTGCCTTTTGGGAGGTTTTAGATCTTCTGCCAGTGTTCAGTAGGTGTTCTATAAGGGTTGTTCCACATGTAGATGTATTTCTGATGTATTTTTGGGGAGGAAGGTGATCTCCACATCTTACTCTTCCACTATCTTGAAGCTCTTCTCTTTTTATTACTTTATAAATTTTAAAATTTTCATATTTTTAATTTATTATTTAATAACTGTTTTATTTTAATTTTTTTTCTTTCTTTCTTTTTTCTCCCTTTTCTTCTGAGCTTTGTGGCTCATAGGGTCTTGGCACTCCTGCTGGGTGTCAGTACTGTGCCTCTGAGGTGGGAGAGCCGAGTTCAGGACATTGGTCCACCAGAGACGTCTGGCTCCATTTAATATCAAATGGGGAAAGCTCTCCCAGACATCTCAATCTTAACTATAAGACCCAGCTCCACTCAATGACCAGCAAGCTACAGTGCTGGACAGTCTATGCCAAACAACTGGCAAGACAGGAAAACAATCCCACCCATTAGCAGAGAGGCTGCCTAAAATCATAATAAGGTCACAGAAACCCCAAAACACATCACCAGACGTGGTCCTGCCCACCAGAAGACAAGATCGAGCTTCATCCACCAGAACACAGGTACCAGTCCCCTCTGTGAGGAAGCCTACACAACCCAGTGAACCAACCTTACCCACTGGGGGCAGACACCAAAAACAACAGGAACTACAAACCTGCAGCCTGTGAAAATGAGACCCAAAACACAGTAAGTTAAGTAAAATGAGAAGACAGATAAACACACAGCAGATGAAGGAGCAAGGCTAAAACCCACAAGACCAAACAAATGAAGATGAAATAGGCAGTCTCCCTGAATAAGAATTCAGAATAATGATAGTAAAGAGGATCCAAAAATCTTGGAAATAGAATAGGGAAAATAAAAGAAACATTTAACAAGGAACAAGAAGAACTAAAGAGCAAATAAACAGTGATGAACAACAAAATAAATGAAATTAAAAATTCTCTAGTAGGGCTCAATAGCAGAAGAACTGAGGCAGAACAACGGATAAGTGACCTGGAAGAAAAAATAGTGGAAATAACTACTGCACAGCAGAATAAAGATAAAAGAATGGAGGACCATCTCAGAGAACTCTGGGACAATATTAACCACACCAATATTCGAATTATACTGGTCCCAGAAGAAGAAGAGAAAAAGAAAGGGACTGAGAAAATATTTGAAGACATTATAATAGAAAACTTCCCTAATATGGGAAAGGAAAGAGTTAATCAAGTCCAGGAAGCACTGAGAGTCCCATACAGGATAAATCCATGGAGAAACACGCCAATACACATATTAATCAAACAATCAAAAATTAAATACAAAGAACAAATATTAAAAGCAGCAAGGGAAAAACAACAAATAACACAAGGGAATCCCCATAAGGTTAACAGCTGATCTTTCAGCAGAAACTCGGCAAGCCAGAAGGGGCAGGACGTATTTAAAGTGATGAAAGGGAAAAATCTACACCAAGATTATGCTATCCAGCAGGGATTTCATTCAGATTCGATGGAGAAATTAAAACCTTTAAAGACAAGCAAAAGCTAAGAGAATTCAGCACCACCAAACTATCTTTACAACAAATGCTAAAGGAACTTCGCTAGGCAGGAAAAAAAAGAGAAGGAAAACACCTACAATAACATACACCAAACAATTAATAAAATGGTAATAGGAACATACATATCAATAACTACCTTAAATGTAAATGGATTAAATGCTCCAAACAAAAGACATAGACTGGCTAAATGGATACAAAAACAAGACCCGTATATATGCTGTCTACAAGAGACCCACTTCCGACCTAGGGACACATACAGACTGAAAGGGAGGGGATGGAAAAAGATATTCCATGCAAATGGAAATCAGAAGAAAGCTGGAGTAGCAGTTCTCATATCAGCCAAAATAGACTTTAAAATAAAGTCTATTACAAGAGACAAAAAAGGACTCTACATAATGATCAGGGGATCAGTTCAAGAAGAAGATATAACAATTGTAAATATTTATGCATGCAACATAGAAGCCCCATAATACATAAGACAAATGCTAACAGCCATATGAGGGGATTTTGATAGTAACACAAACATAGTAGGTGACTTTAACACCCCACTGTCACCAATGGACAGATCATCCAAAATGAAAATAAATAGGAAACACAAGCTTTAAATGATACATTAAACAAGATGGACTTAATTGATATTTATAGGACATTCCATCCAAAAACAACAGAATACATTTTCTTCTCAAGTGCTCATGGAACATTCTCCAGGATAGATCTTGGGTCACAAATGAAGCCTTGACAAATTTAAGAAAATTGAAATTGTATCAAGTATCTTTTCTAACTACAACTCTATGAGACCAGATATCAGTTACAGGCAAAAAAATCTGTAAAACTTACAAACTCATAGAGGCTTAACAATACACTACTAAATAATTAAGATATCACTGAAGAAATCAAAGAGGAAAAAAAAATACCTAGAAACAAATGACAAAGAAAACACGATGAGCCAAAACCCATGGGATGCAGCAAAAGCAGATCTAAGAGGGGAGTTCATAGCAACACAATCCTACCTCAAGAAACAAGAAACATCTCAAATGAACAACCTAACTTTACACCTAAAGCAATGAGAGAAAGAAGAACAAGAAAACCCCAAAGTTAGCAGAAAGAAAGAAATCATAAAGATCTGAACAGAAATAAATGAAAAAGAAATGAAGAAAATAATAGTAAAGATCAATAAAACTAAAAGCTAGTTCATTGAGAAGAGAAACAAAATTGATATACCATTATCCAGACTCATCAAGAAAAAATGGGAGAAGACTCAAATCAATAGAATTAGAAATGAGAAAAGAGAAGTTATATCTGACACTGCAGAAATACAAACGATCATGAGAGATTACTACAAGCAACTATATGCCAGTAAATTGGACAACCTGGAAGAAATGGGCAAATTCTTAGAAAAGCACAACTTTCTGAGACTGAACCAGGAAGAAATAGAAAATATGAACAGACGAATCACAAGCACTGGAATTGAAACTGTGATTAAAAATCTTCCAACAAAAAAAGCCCAAGACCAGGTGGCGTCCCAGGCGAATTCTATCAAACATTTAGAGAAGAGCTAACATGTATACTTCTCAAACTCTTCCAAAGTATTGCAGAGGGAGGAACACTCCTAAACTCATTCTACAGGGCCACCATCACCCTGACACCAAAACCAGAAAAATATATCACAAAGAAAGAAAACCACAGGCCAATATCACTAATGAACATAGGTTAAAATTCCTCAACAAATAGCAAACAGAATCCAACCACACATTAAAAGGATCCTACACCATGATCAAGTGGGGTTTATCCCAGGAATGTAAGGATTCTTCAATATACGAAAATCAATCAATGTGATACACCATATCAACAATTGAAGTAGAAAAACCATATGATCATCTCAATACATGTAGAAAAAGCTTTTGACAAAATTCAACACCGATTTATGATAAAAACCTTCCAGAAAGTAGGCATAGAGGGAACTTACCTCAACATATTAAAGGCCATATATGACAAACCCACAGCCAACTTTGTTCTCAGTGGTGAAAAACTGAACAATTTCCTCTAAGATCAGGAATAAGACAAGGTTGCCCACTCTCACTACTATTATTCAACATAGTTTTGGAAGTTTTCCCACAGCAAACAGAGAAGAAAAAGAAATAAAAGGAATCCAGATCAGAAAAGACTTAAAGCTGTCACTCTTTGCAGATGACATGATACTATACCTAAAGAATCCTAAAGATGCTACCAGAAAACTATTGGAGCTATTCAATGAATTTGGTAAAGTAGCAGGATACAAAATTAATGCACAGAAATCACTTGCATTCCTATAACTAATAATGAAATATCTGAAAGAGAAATTAAGGAAACATTCTCATTTACCATTTCAACAAAAAGAATAAAATATCTAGGAATAAACCTACCTAAGGAGACAAAAGGTCTGTATGCAGAAAACTATAATACAGTGTTGAAAAAAATTAAAGATGATAGAAACAGGTGGAGAGATATACCATGTTCTTGGACTGGAAGAATCAACACTGTGAAATTGACTATACTATCCAAAAGCAATCTACAGATTCAATGCAATCCCTATCAAACTACCAATGGCATTTTTCACAGAACTAGAACAAAAAATTACACAATTTGTATTGAAACACAAAAGACTCTGAATAGCCAAAGCAATGTTGAGAAAGAAAAGTGGAGCTGGAGGAATCAGGCTCCCGGGCTTCAGACTATACTACAAAGCTGCAGTCATCAAGACAGTATGCTACCGGCACAAAAACAGAAATATAGATCAATGGAACAGGATAGAAAGCCCAGAGATAGATGAACCCACGCACATATGGTCACCGGTCACCGTTTTTTTTTTTTTTTTTTTTTTTAGAAATTCACGTTCTTTTATTTATTTATTTATGACTGTGTTGAGTCTTCGTTTCTGTGCGAGGGCTTTCTCCAGTTGCGGCGAGTGGGGCCACTCTTCATCGCGGTGCGCGGGCCTCTCACTGTCGCGGCCTCTCTTGTTGCGGAGCACAGGCTCCAGACGCGCAGGCTCAGTAATTGTGGCTCACGGGCCCAGTTGCTCCGTGGCATGTGGGATCTTCCCAGACCGGGGCTCGAACCCGTGTCCCCTGCATTGGCAGGCAGATTCTCAACCACTGCCCCACCAGGGAAGCCCTGGTCACCGTTTTTTGATAATGGAGGCAAGAATATACAGAAAAGACAGCCTCTTCAATAAATGGTGCTGGGATAAGTGGACATCTACATGTACAGGAATGAAATTAGAACACCCCCTAACACCCTACACAAAAATTAACTCAAAATGTTTTAAAAACCTAAATACAAGGCCAGACACTATAAAAATCTTTGAGGAAAACATCTGTAGAAGACTTTATGAATTAAATGACAGCAAGATCCTTTTTGACCTACCTCCTAGAGAAATGGAAATAAAAACAAAAATAAACAAATGGGACCTAATGAAACTTAAAAGCTTTTGCAAAGCAAAGGAAACCATAAACAATACAAAAAGACAGCCCTCAGAATGGGAGAAAATATTTGCAAATGAAGCAACTAACAAAGGACTAGACTCCAAAATTTACAAGCAGCTCATGCAGCTCAATAATAAAAAAACAATCAATCCAATCCAAAAATGGGCAGAAGGCCTAAAGAGATATTTATCCAAAGAAGATATACAGATTGCCAACAAACACATGAAAGAATGCTCAACATCTCTAATCATTAGAGAAATGTAAATCAAAACTACAATGAGGTATCACCTCACACCAGTCAGAATGGCCATCATCAAAAAATCTACAAACAATCCTGGCTGGAGAGGGTGTGGAGAAAAGGGAACCCTCTTGCACTGTTGGTGGGAATGTAAATTGATACAGCCATTATAGAGAACAGTATGGAGGTTCCTTAAGAAACTAAAAATAGAACTACCATATGACCCAGCAATCCCACTACTGGTCATATACCCTGAGAAAACCATAATTCAAAAAGGGTCATGTACCACAATATTCATTGTAGCACTATTTACAATAGCCAGGACGTGGAAGCAACCTAAGTGTCCAACGACAGATGAATGGAAAGAAGACGTAACACATATACAATGCAATATTACTCAGCCAAATAAAGAAACAAAATTGAGTTATATATATATATATATATATATATATATATATATATATATATAGCTAACTATGTCCTCCTCAATTCATTTTCTTCCAAGTTGAGGTAACCGTATAGTGCTTTTTTAAATTTTTTAAATTACTATTTGTGGGGGCTCTGATGTGGTACTAAATTATTTTATATCCTTCAGATATCCTCAAGATATCCTCACTTTGCCTGGTTACAGCATTTATGAATTGTAGTCCTATTCTTTCTTTGGCCACTTTTCTTGGATCAAGACTGGAAAGGGAGTAACCCAATGTCAGTATGTCTTTTTGTATGTAACCTGTACTTTCTGCCTGAAAGCTTATGAGACTATCATATTTTTTTTTCTTTTGAGGTCCAGAATTTTATCAATACATGCATAGAGGCATTTATTTTCTTATAAATCCAGTCTGGAATTTAATAACATATTTTCATTTAATATGTTTTAGTTTAATTGGGTACTTGTGTTTTCTGTTTATGAGTTTGCATGAGTTCTTCCCCTTCTTCCTCCTCCTCCTCCTCTTCCTTCTTTTTTTCAAACTGACCAAATTAGTTACTTACCACATTGTAGAGAGGTGATAGAATATGCAGCTAATGTGTTTATTTTGTTTTGCTTCTTGGGATTAGGCACAAAGATGTGAACTTAATGCCATAAATTTAAAAACTAACATTTTTCAGCATCCCCAAATAGTGAAATCCCTCTAATTCAACTTTTAAGATTGTGACCATTTCAAAGCATAAATGTAAAAAGTACATGTTTCAAAATATAGTGAACTCCTTGTTTTTATGAAAAGCTACCAACCTCAATTTCCAAAATGAAGTGTCTTTTGACGTTTTTCGTATTGATGAGTCTAGCAATATACATTTAAAGGATGATGAAGCTGTTAGGTTTAAGAGAACTTCGTAAATTAGAATCATTTGATTATACCTAATCAGAAAGGTTCTATGTAATATACAGAAATAGTCCCAGTGGAATTTTGAATACCAAATGTTCCATTGTCATATTTATATAACTTTTTAATCCCCTCTCACAAGATAAATTTGACATAATTTATGATATACCAGTAAATATCTACGTTATATTTGTTTCCTTTGGAATTTAAAATTAAAAGTAATTACTGTTGCTTAATACAAAGAAAGTATGCAGGTTATTTATTCCCTAAGAGGTTTAATAAAGAAAATTCTTAAACTCTTTGTACTGAATGGTGCTGATAAAATTTTAAAGAAAAAAGTTAAAGCTTACATAATAAAAAATGTAACTCACCCATATGGTTGTCTTGCTTGTATGAATAAAGTGCGTTAAGTAATTCAAGATACTATGTACTTATGCATATAATGCTGTGGTTTAGTGATGCTTATTGTAAGTCATACAAAATGTAATATAAAAAGAATTCATCACCATTCTTGAAAAAATGGAGCTCTAACTTATTAAGTTGAACTGTTAGTATTATAGTCACTGGTGACAAGTAGCACATATATTTTTAAAGACATTCTATTAACAATAGACTAAACTTATTTTTTCTTTTAAACTTCCTCTTTCTTTTTCCTTTTTCTTTAGTTCTAGGAGGGGAGCATTAGGAAACATAGAGTTTTTGTTACCTACAAGTCAGAATGGATCAGGGAAGATGTGGATGAGGAAGAATGATATTTAACTTCCTGTGCTTGGCAAACATTTCCCAGATTGTAAAGATACGTAGTAGATTTTATTGTCCAATTTTTAAATATCCACAAATATTAATGAAAAAGTTTGATACCTCTGAAAAATAATATGGCATCTTAAAAAAAAACTTTATTACAGGAGCTCTTATTTCACTGCCTGATGTTTAATTCTTAGGTTTTATTTTTTCAGAAGAAACTGAAGCGAAAGTATGGACACTGAATGTTCTGAGGCTTAATATTATAACAAATGTTTTAAAGCCAGAATTATTTACACAGAAAACATTTGCAAATCCATTGCTTATGTTCCAAACACTATCACATTGTACTTTTTTTAAACTTTACTGAAAGTACCAAGCAATTTACAAAGGGAAGCAGTCTACAAAGGAAGATTATTTATGGAAGAGGAAGACAAGCAGTTCTATATTTTCAATTTGAGCAAAACATGAAAATATAAGATAAATTTCCATTTTTGAAATTAAGCATGTATAGCTAAAGGTAAAATACAATACTGTTGACTCTTGGACAACATGAGGGATGGGGCACCGACCATTGTACAGTTGAAAATCTGCCTCTAACTTTTGACTCCCCCAAAACATAACTATTAACATCCCACTGTTGACTGGAAGCCTTACCAATAACATAAATGGTCAATTAATACATATTTTATGTTACATATATTATATACTGTATTCTTACAAAAAGTAAGCCAGAGAAAAGAAAGTGTTATTAAGAAAATCATGGGCTTCCCTGGTGGCGCAGTGGTTGAGAATCTGCCTGCCAATGCAGGGGACACGGGTTCGAGCCCTGGTCTGGGAAGATCCCACATGCCACGGAGCAGCTGGGCCCGTGAGCCACAATTGCTGAGCCTGCGCGTCTGGAGCCTGTGCCCCGCGACGGGAGGGGCCGCGATAGAGAAAGGCCCGCGCACCGCGATGAAGAGCGGTCCCCGCACCGCGATGAAGAGTGGCCCCCGCTTGCCGCAACTGGAGAAAGCCCTCGCATGAACCGAAGACCCAACACAGCCAAAAATAAATAAATAAATAAATAAATAAATAAGAAAATCCTTAAAAAAAAAAAAAAAAAAAAAAAAAAAAGAAAATCATAAGGAAGAGAAAATAACTTTATTGTATTTATTGATACCATAAGTTTATGTCATCTATTTATAAGGTGAATTGTCTGTCAGTACCTACATCAATATAACAACTTTATATGTATTGCTAACAGTAGACATAAAAAATGAAGAGGTAATATGAAAAAGAAATTCATATTTATTTACAGGTTTAACCATTCATGCATTGATTATGAAGAAGCAGCAATATGATTGCTTTATGGTAGCCTAGTGTAATCAATAGGATTGTTTCAAGGTAACATAACATATGCTAATAAATGAATTGTTATAAAATTTTTATGGCATATAGTATTGAAGTCATAATCATAATGCAGCATTAGATACATTGCTACATTTTTAAAAATATTTACCTGTGATGATAGGCTGATATACAGTTTCTCCAATTACGAGAGAGAGGCATACTGTAGGATAATGTAATTACTTGAGAGTAAAGTTTTAAAACAGTAAGAAAACTAACACATTATTAAGTTTACGTTAAATATCACTCACCTTATGCCTATATAAGGATAGGCTATGCACTTCAATACAAGTCTTGCACATGATGATTTACATGATGGATACTAGATGATGATGATGATGGTGATTAGGTAATTATAATGCTGACACTAAAACATCTCATACAGTTATTGCCATACAGTTATTAGATTTCACATGAAGATACACACATATAGCAGAAAAGTTTATTAACTATATGGTATGATGGTTTTCTACAAGTCATTAAGTGGAAGTGGATGATCAAAAATATCTTCATCCTATTCGTCTTCAAGTTCAGTAAGCCGAGGAAGAGGAGAGGTTGATCTTTCTGTCTCAGGGGTGACAGAAGTGGCAGAGGTGGAGGATGTGAAAAGGAAGGCAGGAGAGGTAGGCACACTCAATGTAACTTCATGGAGGTACATCGTATTTTCTGTCTGTTTGTTTTTGTTTTTTTTTGCTTTTTCATTTCTCTAAAGATATTTCTATATGGTACAAATCATTCCACTGTTTTCTTTAGTTTCAGTGCCCATATCATAGAAAGATCCATGTCATAAAAGAAGTGAAAGCAGTCTTGAATAATCAGAACACTTCTGCCAGATTGGCTAATATCAATTTATTTTCTGACTCTGCTTCCATGTCTTCTTCCTCTTTGTATGGCACTGGTTCAGAAGCAATCATTAAGTTGTCTTCTGTCAATCCTTTGGTGTGCTGTCTGTTAGTTCTTGAATTTCTTCAAGATCTAAATCTTGAAACACTTCATCCTCCACCTTTTTTGCTGTATCCACTATCTCTTTCATAATTTCCTTGATTGGCTCTGTCATAAACCCTATGAAGTCATGCACAACATCCGGATACAGTTTTCTCCAGCAGGAATTGATTGTTTCAGGTTTGATGGCTTTCATAGCTTTTTTAACAATGAAGACATCTTCAATGGTGTGATCCTTCCAGACTTCCATGATGTTCTCTCTATGGGGTTTTCTTTCATAGCATTAACCATCCTCTCCATAGAGTACTTACTGTGTGTAACGAGCCTTAAAAGTCCTTATGACCCCCATATCCAGAGGCTGAATTAGAGACATTGTGCTTGGGGGCAAACAGACCACTCTGACATCTTTGGTGTTGACCTCATGGGGTCTGGGAGGCAAGGGGCATTGTCCAATATCAAAAGAACTTTAAAAAGCAGTATCTTACTGGCAAAGTACTTTCTGATTTCGGGGACAAAGTATGGATGGAACTATTCCAGAAAATGTGTTCTCATTGTTGTTGTCAAAGCCTTATTGTTGTACAACCAAAAAACTAACAGCTGGTGTTTACCATTTCCCTTCAAGGTTCAGGGTTTAGCAGCTTTATAGATAAGG
This sequence comes from Balaenoptera acutorostrata, assembly GCF_949987535.1. Classification (NCBI taxonomy): domain Eukaryota; kingdom Metazoa; phylum Chordata; class Mammalia; order Artiodactyla; family Balaenopteridae; genus Balaenoptera; species Balaenoptera acutorostrata. The sequence continues at coordinate 45,634,956 of NC_080081.1, forward strand.
GCAGTCCTGATTATAAACTAGACTGCATTTGCACAAAACAGTAGAGTTAGTCTATCTCTTTCTGCCTTAAATCCTGGGACTCACTTCTCTTCCTTACTAATAAATGTCGTTTGTGGTTTTTTATCCAGAATATGGCATTTTCATCTGCATTAAAAACCTCTTCAGGCAGATATTTTTTTTCCTCAGTGATTATCTTAATTGTGTCTGGCAAATCATCTGCTGCCTTAGGGTAGGCAAAAACTGCTTCTCCCATTATCTTGATATTTTTTAAGTCAAATCTTTTTCTAAAATTATCAAACCATCCTTTACTGGTATTAAATTCTCAAGCTTTAAATCCATCACCTTCCATTGGCTTCAAATTGTCATATAATGACATCATTTTTTCTCAAATCACAGTAGAGTCTATAGGTATGATATTGGTGGTGGTCACATGAATGAATGTATTTATGAAATTAAAAGGGTAAATTTTACTGAATGTAAATTATGTAAATTATGACTAATTAAAAATGGAAAACCATAAGTATCTATGTTCCAGATAGCTGATAACTATAAGTCCCTTCCATTTTAATTCAAAGCTAATTCTGATTTTTTTTTATTGGGGTATAATTGTTTTACAATGTTGTGTTAGTTTCCAACGTACAGCGAAGTGAAGTAGAGTTCCCTGTGCTATATAGCAGGTTCTTGTTAGTTAACTATTTTATACATATTAGTGTATATGTATCAATCCCAATCTCTCAATTCATTCCATCACCACAATGCACCCCCCCACCCCCCATTTTCCCACCTTGGTGTCCATACGTTTGTTCTCTCCGTCTGTGTCTCTATTTCTACCTTGCAAACAGGTTTATTTGTGCCATTTTTCCAGATTCCACATATATGCGTTCATATACAATATTTGTTTTTCTCTTTCTGACTTACTTCCCTCTGTATGATAGTCTCTAGGTCCATCCATGTCTCTACAAATGACACATTTTCATTCCTTTTTATGGCTGGTAATATTCCATTGTATATACGTAACAAATCTTCTTTATCCATTCATCTGTTGATGGACATTTAGGTGCTTCCATGTCCTGGCTATTGTAAATAGTGCTGCAATGAATATTAGGATGCATGTGTCTTTTTGAATTATGGTTTTCTCTGGGTATATGCCCAGTAGTGGGATTTCTGGGTCATATGGTAATTCTATTATTCGTTTTTTTAAGGAAACTCCATACTGTTCTCCATAGTGGCTGTATCAATTTACATTCCCACTAACAGTGTAAGAGGGTTCCCTTTTCTCCACACCCTCTCCAACATTTATTGTTTGCAGATTTTTTGATGATGACCATTCTGACTGGTGTGAGGTGATACCTCATTGTAGTTTTGATTTGCATTTCTCTAATAATTATTGATGTTGAGCATCTTTTCATGTGCTTGTTGGTCATCTGTATGTCTTCTTTGGAGAAATGTATATTTAAGTCTTCTGCCCATTTTTGATGGGGTTCTTTGCTTTTTTGACATTGAGCTGCATGATCTGTTTATATATTTTGGAGATTAATCCTTTGCCCACTTATTCATTTGTAAATATTTTCTTGCATTTTGAGGGTTGTCTTTTCATCTTGTTTATGGTTTCCTTTGCTGTGCAAAAGCTTTTAAGTTTCCTTAGGTCACATTTGTTTATTTTTGTTTTTATTTCCATTACTCTAGGAGGTGGATCAAAAAAGATCTTGCTGTGATTTATGTCAAAGAGTGTTCTTGCAATGTTTTCCTCTAAGAGTTTATAGTGTCTGGTCTTACATTTAGTACTTTAATCCATTTTGAGTTTATTTTTGTGTGTGGTGTTAGAGATTGTTCTAATTTCATTCTGTTACATGGAGTTGTCCAGTTTTCCCAGCACTGCTTATTGAAGAGGCTGTCTTTGCCCCATTGTATATCTTTGCCTACTTTGTCATAGATTAGTTGACCATAGGTGCATGGGTTTGTCTCTGGGCTTTATATCCTGTTCCATTGATCTATATTTCTGTTTTTGTGCCAGTACCATATTGTCTTGATTACTATAGCTTTGTAGTTTATTCTGACAACAGGGAGTCAGATTCCTCAATCTCCATTTTTCTTCCTCAAGATTGCTTTGTTTATTTGGGGTCTTTTGTGTCTCCATACAAATTTTAAGATTTTTCGTTGAAGTTCTGTGAAAAATGCCAGTGGTAGTTTGATAGGGATTGCACTGAGTCTTTAGATCACTTTAGGTAGTATAGTCATTGCCACAATATTGATTCTTCCAATCCAAGTACATGGTGTATCTCACCGTCTGTGTCATTTTTGATTTCTTTCATCAGCGTCTTATAATTTTTTGAGTACATGTATTTTACCTCCTTAGGTAGGTTTATTCCTAGGTATTTTCTTCTTTTTGTTGCAATGGTGAATGGGATTGTTCCCTTAATTTGTTTTTTCTGATATTTTGTTGTTACTGTATAGAAATGCAAGAGATTTCTGTGCATTAACTTTGTATCCTGCAACTTTACCAAATTCATTGATTAGCTCTAGTAGTTTTCTGGTAGCACCTTTAGGATTCTCTATGTATAGTATCATGTCATCTGAAAACAGTGACAGTTTTACTTCTTCCTTTCCAATTTATATTCCTTTTATTTCTTTTTCTTCTCTGATTGCCATAGCTAGGACTTCCAAAACTATGTTGAATAATAGTGGCAAGAGTGCACATCTTTCTCTTGTTCTGGATCATAGAGGAAATGTTTTCAATTTTTCACCTTGGAGAATGATGTTTGCTGTGGGTGTGCCATATATGACCTTTATTATGCTGAGGTAGGTTCCTTCTATGCTCACTTTCTAGATAGTTTTTATCATAAATGGGTATTGAATTTTGTCAAAAGCTTTTTCTGCATCTATTGAGATGATAATATGGATTTATTCTTCAGTTTGTTATTGTGGTGTATCACATTGATTGGTTTGCATATATTGAAGAATCCTTGCACCCCTGTGTAAATCCCATTTGATCACGGTGTATGATTCTTTTTATGTGTTGTTGGATTCTGTTTGCTTAGTATCTTGTTGAGGATTTTTGCACCTATATTCATCAGTGATATTGGTCTGTAATTTTCTTTTTTGGTGATATCTTTGTCTGGTTTTAGTATCAGTATGGTGGTGGCCTCATAGAATGAGTTTGAGAGTGTTGCAACCTCTGCATTTTTTGGAAGAGTTGAGAAAGGTGGGTGATATCTCGTCACTAAATGTTTGATAGAATTCACCTGTGAAGACGTCCGCTCCTGGACTTTTGTTGTTGAAAGATTTTTAATCACAGTCTCAATTTCACTGCTTGGTCTGTTCATATTTTCTATTTCTTCCTGGTTCAGCCTTGGAAGGTTATTCCTTTCTAAGAATTTGTCCATTTCTTCCAGGCTGTCCATATTATTGGCATATGGTTGCCTGTAGTAGTTGCTTATGATCCTTTGAATTTCTGCAGTGTCCACTGTAACTTCTTTTTAATTTCTAACTTTATTGATTTCAGTCCTCTCCCTCTTTTTCTTGATGAGTGTGGCTAAAGGTTTATCAATTTTGTTTATCTTCTCAAAGAACCAGCTTTTAGTTTTATTGATCTCGGCTGTAGTTTTCTTTGTTTCTATTTCATTTATTTCTGCTATAATTTTTATGATTTCTTTCCTTCTACTAAATTTGGTATTTTTTTGTGTGTTTTTTTTTGTTTGTTTGTTATTTTGGTTCTTTCTCTAGTTCCTTTAGCTGTAAGGTTAGATTGTTTAAGATTTTTCTTATTTCTTGAGGTAGGATTGTATTGCTATAAACTTCACTCTTAGAACTGCTTTTTCTGCATCCCATAGGTTTGGGTCGTCGGGTTTTCATTGTCATTTGTCTCTAGGCATTTTTTGCTTTTCCCTTTGATTTCTTCAGTGATCTCTTGGTTACTTAGTAGCGTACAGTTTAGCCTCCATGTGTTTGTGTTTTTTACACTTCTTTTTCCTGTAATTGATATCTAATATCCTAGTGTTGTGTTTGGAAAAGGTGCTTGATATAATTTCAATTATCTTAAATTTACTGAGGCTTGATTTGTGACCCAAGATATCATCTATCCTGGAGAATGTTCCATGTACACTTTAGAAGAAAGTGTAATCTGCTGTTTTTGGATGGACTGTCTTATAAATATCAGTTAAATCTATCTGATCTATGGTGTCATTTAAAGCTTGTGTTTCCTTATTAAATTTCTGCTTGGATGATCTGTCCATTGGTGTAAGTGAGGTGTTAAAGCCCCCCACTATTATTGTGTTACTATTTCCCTTTTAATGGCTGTTAGCATTTGCCTTATGTATTGAGGTGTTCCTGTATTGGGCACATATATATCTATAATTGTTATACCTTCTTCTTGGATTGATTCCTTGATCATTATGTAGTGTTCTTCCTTGTTCCTTGTAACATTCTTTATTTTAAAGTCTATTTTATCTGATTGAGTATTTCTCCTTCAGCAGTTTTCTCCATTTTCATTTGATGGAATATCTTTTTCCATCCCCTTACTTTCAGTCTGTATGTGTCCCTAGGTTTGAAGTTGGTCTCTTGTAGACAGCATATATACGGGTCTTCTTTTTTATCCATGCAGCCAGTCTGTGTCTTTTGGTTGCAGCATTTAATTCATTCACATTTAAGGTAATTATCAATATGTATGTTCATATTAGCATTTTCTTAATTGTTTTGCTTTTGTTTTTATAGATCCTTTTCTTCCCTTGTGTTTCCCGATTAGAGAAGTTCCTTTAGCATGTTGTAGAGCTGGTTTGATGGTACTGAATTCTCTTAGCTTTTGTTTGCCTGTAAAGATTTTGATTTGTCTGTCAAAACTGAATGAGGGGGAGGAGCTTCAGGATGGCGGAAGAGTAAGATGCGGAGATCACCTTCTTCTCCATAAATACATCAGAAATACATCTATGTGTGGAACAGTTCCTATACAACACCTACTGAACGATGGCAGAAGACCTCAGACCACCTAAAAGGCAAGAAAATCCCCAGGTACCTGGGTAGAGAAAAAGAAAAAAGAAAAAACAGAGCCAAATGAATACAGATGGGACCTGCACCACTGGGAGGGAGCTGTGAGGAGGAAAGGTTTCCACACACTAGGAACCCCCTTCATGGCCAGAGACTGCAGGTGGCAGAGGGGGGCGGAGCTTCAGAGCCATGGAGGGGAACACAGCAACAGGTGTGCGGAGCACAAAGCAGAGATATTCCTGCACAGAGGAACTGTGCTGACCAGCACTCACCAGCCCGAGAGGCTTGTCTGCTCACCCACTGGGATGGGCGGGTGCTGGGAGCTGAGGCTCAGGTTTCAGTCAGATCCCAGGGAGAGGACTGGTGTTGGCTGCATGAACACAGCCGGAAGGGACTAGTGCACCACAGCTGGCCGGGAGGGAGTCTGGGAAAAAGTCTGGACCTGCCAAAGAGGCAAGAGACTTTTTCTTCCCTCTTTGTTTCCTGGTGCATGAGGAGAGGGGATTAAGAGCACCACTTAAAGGAGCTCCAGAGATGGGCATGAGCCGTGTCTATCAGCGTGGACCCCAGAAATGGGCATGGGATGCTAAGGCTGCTGCAGCTGCCACCAAAAAGACTGTGTGCAAGCACAGGTCACTATCCACACCTCCCCTCCCGGGAACCTGTGCAGCCGGTCACTGCCAGGGTCCTGAGATCCAGGGACAACTTCCCCTCGAGAATACACAGCACGCCTCAGGCTGTTGCAACGTCACGCTGGCCTATGCCACTACAGGCTTGCCCTACATCCGTACCCCTCCCTACTCCTGTCCTGAGTGAGCCAGAGCCACCAAAACAGCTGCTCCTTTAACCCTGTCCTGTCTGAGCAAAGAACAGGTGCACTCAGGTGACCTACATGGAGCGGCAGGTCCAAACCCAAAGCTGAACCCTGGGAGCTGTGTGAACAAAGAAGAGAAAGGGAAATTTTTCGTACCAACCCCAGGAGCAGGGGATTAAATCTCCACAATCAACTTGATGTACCCTGCATCTGTGGAATACCAGAATAGACAATGAATCATCCCAAATTGAGAAGGTGGACTTTGGGGGCAAATATATATATATTTTTTCCCTTTTTCTCTTTTTGTGAATGTGTATGTCTATGCTTCTGTGTGTGATTTTGTGTGTATAGCTTTGCTTTTACCATTTGTCTTATGGTTCTGTCCATCCATTTCTTTCCTTTTTTTCCTTTTTTCCTTTTTAAAATTTTCTTCTTAATAATTATTTTTTTTATTTTAATAACTTTATTTTATTTTACTTTATATTCTTTCATTTTATCTTATTTCTTACTTTCTTTCTATTTTTTCTCCCCTTTATTCTGAGCTGTGTGGATGAAAGACTCCTGGTGCTCCAGCTAGGCATCAGGGCTGTGCCTCTGAGGTGGGAGAGCCAAGTTCAGGACACTGGTCCACAAGAGACCTCCCAACTCCACATAATATCAAATGGCAAAAATCTCGCAGAGATCTCCATCTCAACACCAAGATCCAGCTTCACTCAATGGCCAGGAAGCTACAGTGCTGGACACCCTATGCCAAACAACTAGAAAGACAGGAACACAGCCCCGTCCACTAGCAGAGAGGTTGCCTAAAATCATACTTAGGCCAAAGACATACCAAAACACACAAACAGATGTGGACCTGCCCACCAGAAAGACAAGATCCAGCCTCATCCACCAGAACACAGGCACTAGTCCCCTCCAACAGGAAGCTTACACGACCCACTGAACCAACCATAGCCACTGGGGACAGACACCAAACACAACAGGAACTATGAACCTGCAGCCTGAGAAAAGGAGACCCCAAACACAGTAAGTTAAGCAAAATAAGAAGACAGAGAAACACACAGCAGATGAAGGAGCAAGATAAAAACCCACCAGACATAAAAAATGAAGAGGAAATAGGCAGTCTACCTGAAAAAGAATTGAGAATAATGATAGTAAAGATGATCCAAAATCCTGGAAATAGAATAGAGAAAATACAAGAAAAGATTAACAAGGACTTTGAAGACCTAAAGAGCAAAGAAACAATGATGAATAACACAGTAAACGAAATTTAAAATTCTCTAGAAGGGATCAATAGCAGAATAACTGAGGCAGAAAAACGGAAAAGTGACCTTGAAGGTAAAATACTGGAAAAAACTACTGCAGAGCAGAATAAAGAAAAAAAGAATGAAAAGAACTGAGGACAGTCTCACAGACCTCTGGGACAACATTAAACACACCAACATTCGAATTATAGGGGTCCCAGAAGAAGAAGAGAAAAATAAAGGGACTGAGAAAATATTTGAAGAGATTATAGTTGAAAACTTCCCTAATATGGGAAAGGAAATAGTTAATCAAGTCCAGGAAGCACAGAGAGTCCCATACAGGATAAATCCAAGGAGAAACATGCCAAGGCACATATTAGTCAAACTATCAAAAATTAAATACAAAGAACAAATATTAAAAGCAGCAAGGGAAAAACAACAAATAACACACAAGGGAATCCCCATAAGTTTAGCAGCTGATCTTTCAACAGAAACTCTGCAATCCAGAAGGGAGTGGCAGGACATACTTAAAGTGATGAAGAAGAAAAATCTACAACCAAGATTACTCTACCCAGCAAGGATCTCATTCAGATTTAATATAGAAATTAAAAACTTTAGAGACAAAAGCAAAAAGCTAAGAGAATTCAGCACCACCAACCCAGCTTTACAACAAATGCTCAAGGAACTTCTCTAGGAAGGAAACAGAAGAGAAGGAAAAGACCTACAATAACAACCCCAAAACAGTTAAGAAAATGGGAATAGGAACATACATATTGATAATTACCTTAAATGTAAATGGATTAAATGCTCCAACCAAAAGACATAGACTGGCTGAATGGATACAAAAACAAGACCAGTATATATGCTGTCTACAAAAGACCCACTTCAGACCTAGGGACATATATAGACTGAAAGTGAAGGGATGGAAAAAGATATTCCATGCAAATGGAAATCAAAAGAAAGCTGGAGTAGCCATTCTCATATCAGACAAAATAGACTTTAAAATAAAGATTATTACAAGAGACAAAAAAGGACACTACATAGTGATCAAACGGATCGATCTAAGAAGAAGATATAACAATTGTAAATATTTATGAACCCAACATAGGAGAACCTCAATACATAAGGAAAATACTAACAGCCATAAAAGGGGAAATCGACAGTAACACAATCATAGTAGGGGACTTTAACACCCCATTTTCACCAATGGACAGGTCATCCAATATGAAAATAAATAAGGAAACACAAGTTTTAAATGATACTTAAAACAAGACGGACTTAATTGTTATTTACAGGACATTCCATCCAAAAACACAGCATACACATTCTTCTCAAGTGCTCATGGAACATTCTCTAGGATAGATCATATCTTGGGTCACAAATCAAGCCTTGGTAATATTAAGAAAATTAAAATTGTATCAAGTGTCTTTCCAATCACAACACTATGAGACTAAATATAAATTACAGGAAAAAATCTGGAAAAAATACAAGCACCTGGAGGCTAAACAATACACTACTTAATAACCAAGAGATCACTGAATAAATCAAAGAGGAAATAAAAAAAAAACCTAGAAACAAATGACAAAGAAAAAATGATGAACCAAAACCTAAGGGATGCAGCAAAAGCAGTTCTAAGAGGGAAGTTTATAACAATACAATCCTACCTTGAGAAACAAGAAACATCTCAAATAAACAACCTAAACTTACACCTAAAGCAATTAGAAAAAGAAGAACAAAAAACCCCAAAGTTAGCAGAAGGAAAGAAATCATAAATATCAGATCAGAAATAAATGAAAAAGAAATGAAAGAAACGATAGCAAAGATCAATAAAACTAAAAGCTGGTTCTTTGAGGAGATAAACATAATTGATAAACCATTAGCCAGACTCATCAAGAGAAAAAGGGAGAAGACTCAAATCAATAGAATTAGAAATAAAAAGGGAGAAGTAACAACTGACACTGCAGAAATAAAAAGCGTCATGAAAGATTACTACAAGCAACTTTATGCCAATAAAATGTACAACCTGGAAGAAATGAACATATTCTTAGAAATGCACAACCTTCTGAGACTGAACCAGGAAGAAATAGAAAATATGAACAGACCAATCACAAGCATTGAAACTGAAACTGTGATTAAAAATCTTCCAACAAACAAAAGCCCAGTTCCAGACGGCTTCACAGGCGACTTCTATCAAACATTTAGAGAAGAGCTAGCACCTATCCTTTTTAAACTCTTCCAAAATATAACAGAAGGAGGAATACTCCCAAACTCATTCTACAAGGCCACCATGACCCTGATACCAAAACCAGACAAAGACGTCACAAAGAAAGAATACTACAGGCCAATATCACTGATGAACATACATGCAAAAATCCTCAACAAAATAGTAACAATCTGAATCCACCAGCACATTAAAAGGATCATACACAATGATCAAATAGGGCTTACCCCAGGAATGCAAGGATTCTTCAATATAGGCAAATCAGTCAATGTGATACACCATATTAACAAATTGAAGGAGAAAACCCATATGATCATCTCAATCGATGCAGAGAAGGCTTTCAACAAAATTCAACACCGGTTTATGATAAAAACCCTGCAGAAAGTAGGCATAGAGGGAACTTTCCTCAACATAATAAAGGTCACATATGACAGATGCACAGCCAACATCATCCTCAATGGTGAAAAACTGAAACCATTTCCAATAAGATCAGGAACAAGACAAGGTTGCCCACTCTCTTCACTATTATTCCACATAGTTTTGGAAGTTTTAGCCACAGCAATCAGAGAAGGAAAAGAAATGAAAGAAATCCAAATTGGAAAAGAAGAAGTGAATCTGTCACTGTTTGCAGATGACATGACACTATACATAGAGAATCCTAAAGGTGCTACCAGAAAACTACTAGAGCTAATCAATGAATTTGGTAAAGTAGCAGGATACAAAATTAATGCACAAAAATCTCCAGCATTCCTATAAACTAATGATGAAAAATCTGAAAATGAAATTAAGGAAACACTCCAATTTACCATTGCAACAAAAATAATAAAATATCTAGGAATAAGCCAACCTAAGGAGACAAAAGACCTGTAGGCAGAAAATTATAAGACACTGATGAAAGAAATTAAAGATGATAAAATAGATAGAGACATATACCATGTCCTTGGAGTGGAAGTATCTACATTGTGAAAAACACTCTACTACCTAAAGCAATCTACAGATCCAATGCAATTGCTATCAAACTACCACTGACATTTTTCAAAGAATTAGAAAAAATTTTTTCATAATTTGTATGGAAACGCAAATGAACCCGAAGAGCTAAAGCAATCTTGAGAACGAAAAATGGAGCTGGAGGAATCAGGCTCCCTGACTTCAGATTATACTACAAAGCTACAGTAATCAAGACAGTATGGTACTGGCAGAGAAACAGAAATATAGATCAATGGAAGAGGATATAAAGTCCAGAGATAAACCCACATACATATGGTCACCTTATTTTTGATAAAGGAGGCAAGAATATACAGTGGAGAAAAGACAGCCTCTTCAATAAGTGGTGCTGGGAAAACTGGACAGGTAAATGTAAAAGTATGAAATTAGAACACTCCCTAACACCATACAAAAAATAAACTCAAAATGGATTAAAGAACTAAATGTAAGGCCAGACACTATCAAACTCTTAGAGGAAAACATAGAAAGAACACTCTAAGACATAAATTACAGCAAGATCCTTTCTGACCCAGCTCCTAGAGAAATGGAAATAAAAACAAAAATAAACAAATGGGACCTAATGAAACTTAAAAGCTTTTGCACAGCAAAGGAAACCATAAACAAGACCAAAGGACAAGCCTCAGAATGGGAGAAAATATTTGCAAATGAAGCAACTGACAAAGGATTAATCTCCAAGATTTACAAGCAGCTCATGCAGCTCAATAACAAAAAAACAAACAACCCAATCCAAAAATGGGCAGAAGACCTAAATAGACATTTCTCTAAAGAAGATATACAGATTGCCAACAAACCCATGAAAAAATGGTCAACATCATTAATCATTAGAGAAATGCAATCAAAACTACAATGAGATATCATCTTACACCGGTCAGAATGACCATCATTAAAAAATCTAGAAACAATAAATGCTGGAGAGGGTGTGGAGAAAAGGGAACACTCTTGCACTGTTGGTGGGAATGTAAATTGATACAGCCACTATGGAGAACAGTATGGAAGTTCCTTAAAAAACTAAAAATAGAACTACCATATGACTCAGCAATCCCACTACTTGGCATATACCCTGAGAAAACCATAATTCAAAAAGAGTCATGTACCAAAATGTTCATTGCAGCTCTATTTACAATAGCCAGGACATGGAAGCAACCTAAGTGTCCATCAACAGATGAATGGATAAAGAAAATGTGGCACATATATACAATGGAATATTACTCAGCCATAAAAAGAAACGAAATGGAATTATTTGTAGTGAGGTGGATGGAGTTAGAGTCTGTCATACAGAGTGAAGTAAGTCAGAAAGAGAAAAACAAATACAGTATGCTAACACATATATGTGGAATCTAAGAAAAAAAATAAAAAAGGTCCTGAAGAACCTAGTGGAAAGCCGGGAATAAAGACACAGACCTACTAGAGAATGGACCTGAGGATATGGGGAGGGGGAAGGGTAAGCTGTGACAAAGTGAGAGAGTGGCATGGCCATATATACACTACCAAATGTAAAATAGATAGCTAGTGGGAAGCAGCCGCATACCACAGGGATATCAGCTCGGTGCTTTGTTACCACCTAGAGGGTTGGGATAGGGATGGTGGGAGGGAGGGAGATGCAAGAGGGAAGAGATATGGGAACATATATATATGTATACCTGATTCACTTTGTTATGAAACAGAAACTAACACACCACTGTAAAGCAATTATACTCCAATGAAGATGTTAAAAAGAAAAAAAAAAAAAAAAGAAAGTGAAAAGATAACCCACAGAATGGGAGAAAATATTTGCAAAACATATATCTGATAAAGGGCATGTATCCAGAATACATAAGGAACTCTTGTAATTCAACAACAAGAAGACAAATAACCCAATTTAAAAATGGGAAAGAATTGAATAGTCATCTCTCCAAAGAAGATACAGAAGTGGCCAATAAGCACATGAAAATGTGCTCAGCATCATTAGTCACTAGGGAAATGCACATCAAAACCACAATGCGACACCGCTTCACATTCTAGAATGGCTATAATAAAAAAGACAGACAATAAAGTTGTGCAGAAATTAGAACCTTCATACATTGTTAGTGGATATGTAAAATGGTGCAGACATTTTGGAAAAGAGTCTGGCAGTTCCTCCACTGATTAAACGTATGTTTACCATATGACCCAGCAATTCTACTTTTAGGCATATATTCAAGAGACAGAAAATATATGTCCACACAAAAGACTGTATTTGAATGTTCATATCAGCAGTATTTATAAGAGCCAAAAGTAGAAACAACCCAAATGGCCACCAACTGATGAATGGATACATAAAATGTGATAAATCTATGCAGTGGACTATTAGTTAACCATAAAAAGGAATGAAGTGTTGATACATACAACATGGATGAAACTTGAGAACATGATGCTATGTGAAAGAAGCCAGTCACAAAGGGTCACATACTATATGATTCCATTTATACAAAATGTCTAGGACAGACAAATACATACAGACAAAAAGACTGGTAGTTCCTGGCAGCTAGGGAGAGGGCGGGGTGAGAAGTGACTGCTACTGTGTCTGAGGTTTCCTTGTGTAGCAATAAAATAGTGGTGATTGTTATACAACTCCTTGAATATACCAAAGACCACTGAATTGGACACTTTAAAAGAGTGAATTTTATGATCTGTGAATTATTCATCAATAAAGCTGTTAGTAAGCAAAAAAAAAACAAACAAACAAACAAAAAAAAACAACTGAATGAGATCTTTGCGAAGAGTAATCTTCGTTGTAGGCTTTTCCCTTTCATCACTTTAAATATATCCTGCCACTCCCTTCTTGCCTGCAGAGTTTCTGCTGAATGATCAGCTGATAACCTTATGGGGATTCCCTTGTATATTATTTGTCTCTTTTCCCTTGCTGCTTTCAATATTTTTTCTTTGTATTTTTTTTTGATAGTTTGATTATTATGTGTCTCAGTGTGTCCTCCTTGGGTTTATCCTGTATATGAGTCACTGCACTTCCTGGACTTGATTGACTATTTCCTTTCCCGTGTTAGGCAAGTCATTGACTATAATCTCTTCAAACGTTTTCTCAGACACTTCCTCTTTTCTTCTTCTGGGACCCCTATAATTTGAACGTTGGTGTGTTTAATGTTGTCCCAGAGGTCTCTGAGACTGTTATCAATTGTTTTCATTCTTTTTTAAAAAATTTTGCTCCATGGCAGTTTTTTCCATCATTCTATCTTCCAGCTCACTTTTCTGTTGTTCTGCTTCAGTTCTTCTGCTACTGATTCCTTCTAGAGTATTTTTAATTTCAGTTATTTTGTTGTTCATCACTGTTTGTTTGTTCTTTAGTTCTGCTATGTTCTCATTAAACGTTTCTTGTATTTTCTCCATTCTATTTCTGAGGTTTTTGATAATCTTTACTATCATTACTCTGAATTATTTTTCAGGTAGACTGTCTATTTCCTCTTCATTTGTTTGGTCTTGTGGGTTTTTACCTTGCTCCTTCATCTGCAGCATATTTCTTTGTCTTCTCATTTTGTTTACTTAGTGTATTTGCGGTCTTCTTTCTGCAGGCTGCATGGTTGTAGTTCCTGTTACTTCTGGTGTCTGTGCCCAGTGGGTGGATTTGGTCCAGTGGCTTGTGTAGGCTTCCTGGTTGGGGGGACTGGTGCCTGCATTCTAGGGAGTGGAGCTGGATCTTGTTCCTCTGATGGGCAGGGCCACATCAAGTGGTGTGTTTTGGGGTGCCTGTGAGCTTAGTATGACTTTAGGCAGCCTCCCTGCTAATGGATGGGGTTATGTTCTTGTCTTCCTAGTTGTTTGGTGTGAGGCATCCATCACTGGAACTTGCTGGCCTTTGGTTGGAGCTGGGTCTTAGTGTTGAGAGGGAGACCTCTAGGGGAGATCTCATCAATTAATACTCCCTGGGGCTGGTAGTTCTCTGGTGGTCCAACATCCTGAACTCAACTCTCTCACCTCAGAGGCTCAGGCCCGACCCCTGCAAGCTGCACAGTGCAGAAAAAAAAGAAAAGAAAAGAAAGAGAACGGACAAAATCTCAAGACAAATGGTAAAGGCAAAATCAAACAGACAAAAACACATGAAGAAACACATCCTCAAAATAAAAAAGGAGAGAAAACAAAAAGAAAAGAGCAAGCAAACAAATAAATGAACCAAATAATGAAAACAAACACTAATAACTAAAGTAACAAAAACAAAAAGAAATCAAAAGCAGAAAGCAAACTAAAATAAGGCAAAGGAAGCATAAAACAAACACACAAAAACTATCAAAAAAAGATAAAAACGAAAGAAGAAAACAAAAGGAAAAAGCACAAAACAGCAAAAAAGTAAAGTAAAAAGAGAAAAATATAATATATAGTTAAAAAGAAGATAAAAACAAAGCCAAACAAATGAAAACAACATAAAAGGAAAAAACACAATATAATGAAAATGTGAAGTAGAAATAGAAAAAAAAATTTAAATATTAAAAATAAAAGCATAAAAACTAAAAAAAAGGAAAAGTAAATAAAAAATTAAATTAAAAGAATAATAATGAAAGAACAACAACAGAGCAAAATGAAAATATATAGTAGTAATAATAGTATTTTCCTGGGCCCTCAGCTGTCAATGTCCTTGCCTCCACAGTGAGCCACAGCCAATCCCTGCCTCCCCAGGAAGTCCTCCAATATTTCTAGGTAGGTCTCTGGACCTGCTGTTGGCACTGTGGGGCCAGCTCATACTCTGATCTGACCTTACTCTTGTGTTTACTTGCCCCCAAAGTCCACAGTTGCCCCCGAAGTCCAAAGCCTCAATTGTGGGAACAATCATTGTCTATTCAGGTATTCCACATATGCAGGGTTTACCAAGCCAATTGCAGGGATTTAATCCACTGCTCCTGCTGTTGTACAGAGAGATTTCCCTCCCTCTTCTTTGGTCACAGTGCCCATGGAGTTCAGCTTTGGTTTTGTCCCAACCTCTGCATGTGGGCCACCCTCAGATGTTTGTTCCCCACATAGGCAAGAGGGGGTGAAAGCAGTGGCTAATTAGGGCTCACTTGCTCACTCAGCCATGGGAGAGGGAGGGTAAGGTAGTCACAACTGGGATGTGTGGGGAGTGCCTGAGGCAGCATAGGCCAACAGAAATTTGCAAGAGCCTGAGGTGCATCTTGCACTCTCCTGGAGAAGTTGGTCTCAGATCACAGGACCCTCAGCACAGGGTCCCAGGAAGGTGTGGGCAGTGACCTGAGGTTGCTCACAGGACCCATGGTGGCAGCAGTGGCAACAGTAGCCATTGTGCCTGCCTCTGGATTCCGAGTTAAGAAGCACTGCTCATGCTTGTCTCTGGAGCTTGTGTAGGCAGTTCCCTGCCATCTGTGAGTGCACAGAGCAGGAAGCTCCTGTGGCAGGCCTGCCCCTCTCCTCACACACCCTGCAAAAATGGTCCCTTGCCTCTCTGGCAAGCTCAGGCTCCTTCCTGGACTCCCTCAGCTGTGGCTCACTAGCTCCCTCTGGCCGTCTTCACATAGCCAACCCTAGTGCTTTCCCTGGGGTCTGACATCCAAAGCCCAAGCCTCAGCACCCAGAACCCACCCACCCGTGTAGGCAGACAAGCATCTCAGGCTGGGGTGTGCTGGTCAGCACTGACCCTCTGTGCAGAATTCTTTCTGCTGTGCCCTCATACCCTTGCTGCTGTGCTTTCCTCTGAGGCTCTGAAGCTCCCACTGTCCCCGCCAGAGATGGGGCTTCCTAGTGTGCAGAAATTTTTCCTCCTTCAGAGCTCCCTCCCAGAGGCACAGGTCCCGTCCCGTCCCTATTCCTTTGTCTCAGTTTTTTTTTTTTTTTCTTCTTTTTTCTTTTGCCCTACCCGGTTATGTGGAGATTTTCTTGCTTTTTTGGAAGTCTGAGGTCTTCTGCCAGTGTTCAGTAGGTGTTCTGTAGGAGCTGTTCCACATGTAGATGTATTTTTGATGTATCTGCACAAGACCATGCAAACTCCTCTCCACTAATTCTGATTTAACAATAGGTGTTAAGATGCTTCTCCTAGATTATGCACCAAATGAATTATTCATTGAGGAAAAAATCTAGCCAATTCTTCTAATGAATTTATTTTGATATTAGTTTGAAATATTTTTAATACTGATCATCATTATTCTGTTTCTTAAAAATATCATTTTAACCAGATATATAAAATTAGCTTTTCATAAAAGATTATGATAAAAATAGCTCTTTTCTTTAAGGACACAATTGTCAATCTTCCCATTGTTATCTTATGAATACTGACTTAATTGAGTCACATTTATTTTAGGTTACACAGTTTCAATATATTTTAAAAATACAGAGCAAATCTTCATATAACATTTTTAAAGTGATTTGACGCATATCTTGCAAAATACTTTCTAAAATGTTTATTGTAATTTACATAGAAAAACCTGGTGTGTTGAAAAATAAATATTAATAGTCCCATGTTTCAAGATTTATAATATTTCAAAATAATATTATAAATGAAGTTTATAATACCTTTACAATGGGAATAAGTAACACATGGAAACATTTGTATAGACATGTTTTATTCTAACATCAGATAGCTGTGTTCTTTGGATTTTTGCCTTCTGATGCAAAATGTCCTCATTTTTAACTTAAGGTTAGAAAGACATAGATGGATGGTAAGTAAGCTTGCAAAACTGATCAGATCTATAGCTTTAAAAAATCACAGTAACTATAAAGTGGATTCTAAAAGTGGAGAATGACTTGGAGAAGAGAAAAAATAGAAATGACAAGTGTGTAGGTTGCCTAATCCAGATGATGGTAGTTTTGACTAGTGAATGGCAATGGAGATGAAGAAAACCAGAATAATATGATATATTTATTTTATTAGAAAAACTAAATAAAGATAATTGAAATTAATATACAAAACCTCATTGTATTCATTCACCTAATCCTTCACTCTATGAATTCTTTTGTGCAAACTTCTAATAACCACATATGTAAGCTCAAGGCCCATGGTCTCACCAAGGGGTAATCCCAAAGGTGGTGATATTAACATAAGCCTTCAAATCTTGGTGTCTCTGACTTCCATGTGTTTGACAAGTGGGAAATTCAGTCTTTTATAGAATCTTTCTCCTAACATAGTTCTGAAAATTCACAGAGAATTCAACTTATAAAATGTGAATTTTCAACAAGTAATATGATTTCAAGATCCTGCAATATGGCACATCCAAGAATAGGTTGGGGATTGGAAAGAAAGGAGAGTGAGGGATCTTGGCAGATAGTGGAGACCACTGGAGACTTTGACTGGGGGGTTGATAGGGAGATCCTAGAATGGGTGGCATGAGGAGCAGTAGGAAGGGAGGAACAGTGGGTGAGGAGTTTTGTTATGTAGTGAAGAAGAGAAGCAAGAGGCAGGGAGTTAGAGGGGCTAGGGCCAAGAGTTTGGAGTGGGTGAGGAACTAAGAGCAGGGAACTCTCACAAGGATGGGCTCTGTGGGGTGCACAAAGGATGCTCAGGAATACAAGGTTGGAGGGCCAGGTGGATGCTTTAAGGGGCAAGCCCTTGGAAGGGGGTTGCAAGTTTCTAGAGACAAGCGAGTGGGGTGAGTAAAGAACCTTCCACACTAGCTTCAGATCTCACTAATCCCAGGACCCTCCTTGGGGTGGCATTTACTTCCATATTCATTTTTCAGACAAAAACACTGAGGCACAGAGAGGTTAAGTAACTTTCCCAGGTTCACACAGAGTTGAGTTTGGACAAGAGAGCAAGGTTTGGGAACCAACTGGCTCAGCAGCCAGGAAGGGAAGGACAGTATTCCCTCTGCTTGTCCTGTGGTGGCTTTAGCGTGGAAGGTGGTGTAAAGAGCAGCCCTGCCCAGTTGCAGGCCCAGGGAAGAGGGGTTGTGGACCAGGGTGTTACCCACCAAGTTACTCACACATGCAGGAATTCAGACAAGTTGAGTGGACCTCCAGGTAGTGTAGCACTAAGAAGAAATGAGCTAACAAGCCATGAAGAGACATGAAGGAACCTTAAATAAGCCAATCTGAAAAGGATACATACTACATGATTCCAACTGTATGACATTCTGGAACAGGCAAAACTATGGAGACAGTAAAATGATCAGCAGTTGACAGGAGCGGGAAGGAGGAGAGATGAATAGGTGGAGCACAGAGAATTTTTAGAGTACTGAAATACTCTATAGGATATTATAATGTCATTATACTTCTGTCCAAACCCATAGAATGTAAAACACCAAGAGTGAATCCTAAGATAAACTATGGACTTTGGGTGATTATGGTGTGTCAGGGTAGGTTCATCCTTCGTAAAAAATGTACTATCTCTTAAACTGAGTTATAATTAACATACAATATTATATTAGGTTCAGGTGCACAACATAGTGATTTGATATTTCTCTGCATTATAAAATATCACTGAAATAAGACCAGTTACTATCTGTCACCATAAAAAGTTGTTACAATATTATTGATTATATTTCCTATGTGTACATTACATCCCTCTGACTTTATTTTATTTATAGCTGGAAGATTGATGAGTGATGCTGATAATAGGAAGGCTATGCATGTGTGGGGGCAGAAGTATATGGGAAATCTCTGTACCTTCCTCTCAATTTTGTTGCAAACCTAAAACTTTCTAAAAAATTAAAGTATTAAAAAAAAAAAACCTCTTCATTCCTTCAGTTTCTTAATCTCTAATAGTTAGTAGTTTTAGTCAATAAAAATGAATTGATAATATAGGAATAACACAAACTATGAAGTAAAACTTTAGACCTCCCCACACACAGAGAGTATTTGAATTTCATAGCAGTGGGTGAAAATTTTTTTTTAATTTGGTTGAATAATTAATTTCTAGAATGATCTAAAAGGTAATTATAAAATTAACATGAAGTGGAACTATAAAATAAGATAAAAATCATAAAGTTTTTCACTTGAAATAAGATGTATTTCAAATGAATATTAATACAACTGCTGGCAGAAACAGTGAAGGAAATGTAATTTTATTTTACAATTTCATAAGGTATCAAATTGTATTCGATACTACAGTGATTTTCTAAGTAGGCCACATTTTTACTTTTAAATTATTGGCAAAAAAATTTCTGGGGCTCACCTGTCAGAAAATGCATTGAAACTCTTAAAAAGCAATTGTTTCTGAAAGAAAATATCTGGATAAAATGCACTAGAGAAAGTTTACAACACTCAGTAGACCAATTATAATTTGATGTGTAGATGGTCTAAAATGATACCATTTGACGTATTGTTTCTAGTTCAAATTGAGTGACAGAAAAAGAACTTAGGGAATTGATAGAAAATGAGAGGAATGTGACCTAGGTTGTACTGTAATGTGTAAAGGTATGTTTTGTACATTTTACCAACAATTTTGTATGATATTAACCTTATATCCAATTTATTTACTTCCTTTGAATGGCATACTGGGCATGTTGCACACATTTTCATTATCTTGTGAATGTTCTACTTAGCTTTCATATTTTTTATAAATCATTACAATGCTAAACAAGACAAATTATTCATTATAAGTCAATAAGCTCCATCAACAATGCAGCTCTTTTCTCTAATCACCATCTCCAGTTCCCACATAATACCTACAAACCATGTCACAACCAAAATCACTGCTGACATGAGCCCACTTTTTTATCTTTTTACATAACTTGCTTCTCTGCAACCCAGCCTCATAATTACCTTACTTTTTTCAGTTAGCTCTTAGTTTTGTCTCCAATGGAAATATCACTGACATTATTTTCTTTCCTTCATGCTGTGTGTGAATATCAAGACTTATTGACTTATACAGTCCCATACATACCTATGTTCTCTTAAACACTCAAGTACCCAACATTTTTGGAAGAAGACGGGTTACACTCATCTTTGGTAGCTTCAGATGTATGTTTTACTTCTTCTGGTTCATTCTTGTCACTCTGTTACACTAACTTGACCTGTTCATTGTCATAGTCAGCATTCTATGCAGTCCTTCTTTGAAAATAAGAGTCAAACATCAAGAAAAAGTTATCAATATAGGGTGCCTCTTACTTTATAACAACCCTACACATCCAGCAACTAGAGCCAATTCCACCACTGTCACTGCCCAAATCATTGTCTGACCTTCCCCAATTCTTGAAAACTTTAGTGATTATATATACACCCTTCTTTCTAACTTTTGACTTTTATTTACTGCAAACCCTTGGCTTTTCAAAAGGGCTATTTCTGTAATGTCTCCAGAGACTGTTGTGGAGTTGGGAAGAAGGTATTGTCAAGTTTTTGTTACCACACCAAATCATTAAGTCATTTCTACACTCATTGCTACAAGTTCTCAATTAGCTTTCCTACATGATACATGCACCTCCAAATCAGTCTTTTTGCATATGACTTTCAGTTATATCCTCTACCTTCCCAAAGAACTTTGAGTAACTCTTAGCCACATTCCACAGCAGGAAAATGTCAGGCTAGTCTATTGCACAGTAATAACTAATATGGTAATCACATATTCTGTCTTATTAGAATGACCACTTTTAACACACACTTTAATTTTAATTTCACTAAGTTTTACATCATTTCTCAAGTTATGCTGCCTACTTATGAAATGTATTCTTTTGTATGTTCTTATCTCTTTCTTTAAGAGATATTTAAGAAGACATTTTTCCATGCCCCTTGCCTAATTTATAGGTAATAAGATATTTTTCCTTTATTTTGTTATTCCTGTTACCAAATACATTAATGTTTTATTTTGAACACAATGTGTATGTTAAGTTTGAAAAATATCTCTTACATGTGATCCTGGTTTACTTTATCCTCCTTTATAAAAGCTAAGTATTATATCTATGTATGATGTGGTTATGTATTTATTTTCTTAGTATTTTACTTTTATTTATTAGGTAAGGTCCCAGTTGACAAACATGGAATCTATAGAATTTCTTTTGCATAGCATCTGCAAGTAAGTTCAGATTTTTGTCTTATTTTTATTTGGTTAATATATAAATGTAGGTAATATCTGTTATTTGTCATTTTAACCTCTGATTTATACCTTTGAAAATTCTGTTTTTTTACTCAATTTCAGTAAAAATAACTCTCCACACTGTTACTTTTCCATAGGGAGTGATGGATCAAGGACTTAATTATGCTTGTTACTTTAGTACTTTTTATATGATTCCTGGACACAAAATGAGCATTTATTAAATATTTGTTGTATGCATTAATAAAGCAGACTACAAAGACTTCAGGATATCAAGTAAAATTGGTTATATAGCAATAGTTAGCCAGTTTTACTGAGCTCATTTTTCTCTTCACTGAGAATGACAAGCTTTATATTTTCCTCTGCCTTAAGATCATTGTACTAGCAAAGGGCTTTGTCTCAAGTAGGACCAATATGATCTTAAAATATTGTCTTTAGAGACATACTTTTTTTCTGCTTGAAATACAGCACTTATTGAAAGTCAAAATTAAGTACAAGTAGAAATGTTTTATGAAATTCTATTATGGCTTGAAAATGAAGTCTGAGAAGAAAGCCCATCACAGGACACTACTAGACAGTAATTGGTGAGCTACTGACATTTCAGGTTTTAGTCCTTAATGCATAGGAAACCAATCATTGTCCAAATGAAAACATATTTCTAAGTCTCTTCTTGCTGAGAAACACATATTCAATCATTCAGCTTTTGACTATTCTGTGGTTTTCTTTTTGGCCGTACTTATTGTTGTACATTTGTGTGTGTCCACACTGTCATTTGTGCACATGGGAGAAATAAATGATTCATTCTTGATCTGTTGTTTTAAGAAATATACTACATTTTTTATAAAAAGGCTAGTTGTGCTCCAAATGGTAGTAAGAAAGTTAATGGGAAGCAGTAAAATAGTATCTTTTTAAAATGTTATTCTTAAGCAAAAGTCAGGTTGTTTTTTTAAATTTCCCACATTGTACATTTCTTACCAATGGTTCACTTTTTGCAACTGGAAGTGTGTACCTCTTAATCTCCCTCAACTATTTCTTTCCTCTCCCCACCTCCCCTCTAGCAACCACTTGTTGTTCTCTGTATCTATAACTCTGTTTCTGTTTTGTTATGTTTGTCCATTTGTTTTGTCTTTTAGATTCCACATATAAGTGAAATCATATGGTATCTGTCTTTCTCTGTCTAACTTATTATTAAGTGTATTTCATAATACACTCTAGATCCATCCATGTTGTCACAAATGGCAAAATTCCATTCATTTTTAATGGTTGAGTGATATTCCATTGTATGCATGTATACAATGCATATATATCACATTTTCTTTATCTATTTATCTAATGATGGACACTTAGGTTGCTTCCATATCTTGGCTATTGTAAATAATGCTAAAATGAACATAGGAGTGTATATATCCTTTTAAATTAGTGTTTTCATTTTCTTGGGATATATACCCAGGCATGGAATCCTCTGGCACAAAAACAAACACAAATGAAATGAACCCACACTACTATGGGCAATTAATCTACAACACAGGAGGCAAGAATATACAATGAAGAAAGGACAGCATCTTCAATAAATGGTGTTGGGAGAACTAGATGGCTACATGCAAAAGAATCAAGCTGGACTACACTCACGCCATGCACAAAATACATTCAAAAAGAATTAAAGAATTAAATGTAAGGCCTGAAACCATAAAAGTTCTAGAAGAAAACATAAGCAGTATGCTATTTGACATTGGCCTGAGTAACATTTTTTTGGATATGCTTTCTCAGGCAAGGGAGACAAAAGCAAAAATAAAGAAATAGGACTAATAGCCAAGTTTACAAAAGCTAATAGCCAGAGTCTACAAAATTGTGAGGGCAGGTGAAATGTAGGAAGACCTCTTGAGAATAGGAGAGTGCACACTTTTTAATGAACTGTTTGTATCTGGATAAACTGTGAGTCATTGTGTGATATTAAAAAAAAAATCACATAATTGTCTTTTTACATTTTTTTAAGTGGCTTTCCTTTCATTGAGTGCTACATGTTATTATCTTTCAACTACTAGTT
Source organism: Balaenoptera acutorostrata (assembly GCF_949987535.1). Lineage (NCBI taxonomy): Eukaryota > Metazoa > Chordata > Mammalia > Artiodactyla > Balaenopteridae > Balaenoptera > Balaenoptera acutorostrata. The sequence continues at coordinate 45,658,197 of NC_080081.1, forward strand.
AACACTATGTTAAAAATGAATATTATGTAGCTTAAGGCAAAGCCAAACCTATAAAGAAAGATTAAAATTAAACATGAATACAGTGATATTATAAAGAAAGTTTGCCCTATACCCTGTGAATTTTCTATCAGAAAAATATATATGTATACTTAAGCTGTCGATGTTGCAATAGTTTAATAATTAATCTTAAAATAGTCAGTTTTTTTTAGAAAGGTAACGAAGTGTTTGCTAAATTAATTAGGACTCAAGCAGGAAATAGCATAGACTACTTAAATATAGCATATGACAAATGGCATAGAACATGATCTTTTAATGAATTATTAAATTGCAACTATCCTGGGTAAAAGAAATATACATAAAGACAGTCAGAAGAACTTAAAGTAATATATCATCTTCTCACAAATAATAGTTACCTGTCAACATGGAACTGCTTTGTGTGCAGTAATTCAAATTAAAGAGTAGTGTTTGTATTGCCTGTATACATGCAAAGTTTCAGTATATATTTTTTGAATTCAGTTTCAGAAGCATTTAGCTACTATATATGGCTAGCATTAAAAGCATACACATGGTTTAGACAAGAATGTTTAACTATCACATAGTTTTAAAAAAGTCATATCTGAGGTTTTAACACATTCTATTTAAACACTTTAGCCACCTTGTAGACAATTATGAAAATTTTAATTGAGTTACCACCATTTCATTTTATTTTTAATAATAGTTTGCTTTTATAACATTGCCATTTATTAGACATTTATTTAATCCTCACAATGACCTTTATATGAAATACAATTTTATATTATAATGATGTTTCTGTTGATGATAATGATACTCATAAAGATTCCAAAACTCATCCAATGTGATAGATCAAATACACTTTGGAGGATGAATTCAAACCCATTTCTGTTACATTCCAAAGACTTAGACATTTCCAAAGCATTATATGCTCCTTTCATGTTCTATATTGAGAGACTATGCAATAATTATCAACAAAAGGAAACCTTTTAGAGATTCTGACTTTAATGTTTGAACCTGCACTTCTAAAATTATTCTGATTTGAAACTTTATTGGTTAAATGAAACTTGGGTTAAATAGAAACATGAACTAAAGTTTATAAACCTCTTGATGTAAAAGTATTTAAAAATTAGTTTGATAGAAATGTTGAGTAGATTTATCATATTCAGTGTATTCTGACAAATCCCAATTTGTTCCACAAGAGAGTGCAAAAGATATCCATTATTTTGTAGTATTGAAACATATATTGGTGAAGGAAGTATTAGTATCATTGAAAAGAATTTTAAAGTTAGTAATGAAAGAACTATATTTCCACTGGAATGGACTCCCTGATTTCACTGGGGATGATGAGATCCCAGAGTACCAGAATAATGTAGCAGCATTCAGCAATCAGGAACATTGGTGTGATTGTCACAGTGAACAGCAGAATCAGTATAGTCATCAGAATGGTAGAACAGTAGGCAAATAAAATATTGACCAATTGATCCTGGTATCATAGGACAAAAATAAATAAATATATCATACTGGAAAACTAGAAATCTTCCTCCCTCACTTTTTGGTCAACCAAAAATTTTAAAACAAAACAAAATAAACAAGATAAACAACAACAACAGAAACTTCAGCCATCCCAAAGATTTATGGTCCCTACTAAATTTCTCAATTTTATGTCAGTGCTCAGAGATGGAAACCCTTGACTGAGAGGAAAGTATCCTTGAAAAATGACTCCACATTTTTAGCAAAAATTCATATTATAAATCTACCACCTGACATTCCCTGAAGGGATTTGTACAAGGTACCAGGTATCTGGCACTTATAACCAAGGTAACTGCACCAAGGAAAGGAAAATGGCAATCGTTTCAGTAATTAGTGATCAAGAAAAATATTGGTAGCTTATGGTCCAAACTGCCACCTGGACAAATCAAATTTGGTGTATTTCAATCACTTAGTGAATCCAGTAGTTCTGGAAACACAGCCTGTGGTTATTTTCTCAGTTTCTAAGTGTACAGTTGGAATGGATATATAAAGTCCCTGGCAGAGTTCCCTATTAGCTTTCTGACAAACATAACAATCTAGCTCATTTTGCCTACCAACATGATTAACCAAAAGAAACATTTCATTAAAGGCTTGAAATATGCAAGGATTATGAACTTTTTATTACATCCACACTTAAATAAATTTGATTTATTATAATTAAACAATGACTCCATTTTCAGTGGCTGTTAGAGATGTAGTTTCTGAAAAAAAGTTTTTTTGAAAAAAAAAAAAAAAATCACAGCCACATCTTATCTATAGCAGTTGATCCGGAATTGTTAAACCAAGCAGGCCACCTTCCACACTTTGCCCCAGGGTCCATAATGTTTCTGGATTAGTACCTATTTACACTGGAGAGCGTTTGAGCATCTCATCATCTTATAGATCATCATTCATATCCAATACATTGAGACATCATGCCAGTATAACATGGTGAGCTGTAAATAGCACATACTTTTATTAGGAAAAAATCGGTACCAAACTGAGCAATAAATTCCACAGAAAGTGAGGGGTCTGCGTTCATAAAGTTACTTAGGGTGTTGTGATCTGTAATATGTTAGAAAATACCCTCCAAAGGGAAAGGCAAATTGTTTAATTTGAATGAAGAAAAGAAAGTAGCATAGTGCTTAAGATATTTTAAATTTGGAAGAAATGCTTAACTCTAATCCGCCTAATGCATTGTCCATAAAGCAACTAGGTTTGAATAGTGGAACTGGAAAGAATTGCTATACTAACTTAGAGAACACATGATACATAAAGTATCAGACATTGACAAGTTCTTTTGGAAACATACAACAGTTGTTTTTCGTGCAAATTAACTCTTTCTTCAACGAGTTTTATTCATGTTTAAACACAGAATTCTGGCTAATTATTTAGTCCTCATTGAGATTAGAACAAGAACATGGAATAATAATTGACTCTGTTACTAACTCTCCATTGTGAACTATATGCTACTTGACTCATAAAACCAAAATATGTGGGCAACATCATTCCATCTTCCAGTGTATGTGGCTTGACCCAGAAGACATCTTACAGGTACATGAAAGCTACATGAAAGGATGACCCAATTACCCCAACAGTTCTTTTTGTCACACTACTACCTCAATTCATTCGTTGTGGGGTGCAGGCTTCTCGTTGTGGTGGCTTCTTTTGTTGTGTAGCATAGGCTCTAGGCGCACAGGCTTCAGTAGTTGTGGTGTGTGGGCTCAGTAGTTGTGGCTCGTGGGCTCTAGAGCACAGGCTCAGTAGTTGTGGCACACGGGCTTAGTTGCTCCACGGCATGTGGGATCTTCCTGGACCAGGGCTCGAACCCGTGTCTCCTACATTGGCAGACAGATTCTTAACCACTGCACCATCAGGGAAGCCCCATGGTCTGTTATTAATAATTTGTTTGGTTGTTCAGGGATTTGTAGGAACAGGATTAAAGAATAAGTACTAGAAAAGATGATTGAAAACAATGAACTCTGGAGAAAATTACATGAGTAAACTTCTTCAAATAAGCTGTTAATAGTGAGACTGTGTCCCATGTAAATGCTCAAAAAGACCTAAACCCTCTTAATTATCTAAGATCTCTTACCTGGTGAATGTCAGTTGACTTATTTCCCCAGCCACCACAGTATTTACATAATTGTTGTATGAACAAAGAAGGCACAGAGTTGGAAATTAAGTTGCATATGCAAAAAGTGATATGAATTTTTCTTACCAAGATTGTCCTGGTTACTGTCAGTACTGAGTGTCCTCCTGGTCTATAATAGTGACCAACTATAAGTGCCCAAATGAATATACTGGTGTCAGGTTGATTACATTGGAGACAAACTATTATGGAAATGGAAGTGGTTTATAGAATGGAATAGAATGTTGATTTACCGTCTTTGCCATCTATGCTTCTGCTAGAACCATAAGTTGGAAATTTGTTGAAAGCTTTATTCATCATCTTATTCCATTCAACATTGCTTCTAACTATGGGACATTTTCTGATTTGAAGCAAAAAGTTTATTTAACAAACTGAAGATTAGAGAATTTATGGATTTTACCCTCCCTCATTGTCAGAAATACAAAAATGGTCCTCTGGCCTGTGAAGATTTGGTTTATGTTCCAGGTGGGAGATCCTATCTGATGAGTGTAGGATGCTGTCCTACAGGACGGAGTCTGTGCTATTAGCTGGTACACTATATAGGAGTTGTTTCAAATATAGCCAGTACACTCAAATTCAGGAAATAAGGGATGGAAATAGGAATGATGCAGCAAACCATTTCTACCTCGTAAAATTAAAAGGTTTGCTTCCCATCACTGTGACTTTTTCCTCTGCATTTTATAAGCCTTTGTAACCAAGGGAGGAACATTTCCATTATACAGGTTAATGAATGTATCCATTGAACTCAAATTTGAGTTTGCCTTCTGGCCATTTGGGATTTTTCATGTCACAGATGAAGCAGTCAACGTGTGTGGTTAATATGTTAGATGAGGCGACTGATCTTGATTAGCAACAGGAAATACAATTACATGCTCAATGGAGCTTAATGGAATGTTTGTAGGAGATCCGTTTGGTTTCTTCCTACACTGTCATGTTTGTGTTAAAAGAAATTGATTTGATCATGAAATATAGGTTTCTCCTTATCTATTTTATTTCATTGAATAAAATATTAAAAAGAAATCTCTTTTAAACAAGGTACTTTTCCATTGCTGTAACTCTGCAGGCTCTCTTTTGAGAAAGACAAGATCTCTTTTTGAGATCTTGGACTACATTGTTAAAAACTCATGTATAACCATCCAACATGTCCTCCATGTGTGGTAGATTACAAAAATGGCCACAATGCTTTGAACATCTTCCCACAGGTAGATGAAATTCATTTCTCTAAACATTGACTGGAAGCTGGCTCGGACTTGCTTTGGGAAATCAGACACAGAACGAGTCATATTGTGAACTATTATGCCAATTTTGATCCCAGGTCTCAAAGGCCTTCCACACACTCCTTTATCACTTGGAGCCTTGTGACCACCATGTAAACAAGACAAGAATAGCCTACTGGAGGATAAGAGACATGTGGAAGAGGCTCAATTTGTCCTAACTATCCCGCCATTATAAATCAACCTGCCCCAGACATAGGTTGAGCCCAGCAGAAACTTGACTGAACCTGGCTGAGTATTGCCCAGCCCAGACTAGAAGAACAGTCCGAATTGCTGACCTAAGAATCATGAGTTAAATGCATGGCTTTTCTCTTAAGACACTAATATTTTAGGAGTGGTTTATTACAAAACAAATATTAATTGATACACCATGTGAAGTACAAAACATTGTATGAGAGCATCAGTATTATTTGACTTCACATGAAGTAGAAAGAAACCTCAGAGAAGCTCTTATACCATGTACTAAACAACTTTGTTCACAGCATTTAAATTTACTGTAAATTCTAAGTTATTTTACCTTTCCTTAAGTGTCAAACATTGTTTAAATTTCAAATCATTCAAAAAATAAAATTTAAAAATATACTTAAAAAAAAAAAAAACTAAATTCTGCAGCAGAAGAATGAACTTCTACTTAAATTGAGAGAAAATGAGTTCTTTGTCTTATAGAGCAACTTTCAATATGCAGGTCTGATATTAGAATTGAGGCTTCATATTCTTTTATCTTTTTAAATATAGGTGCAAACATAATTATACAGTTTGCAACTGTTTTCCATCTCCACTGAGTAAAGGCCCAGATAATGTTTTAATTGGAAAACTAAATAGAGATAGGTTTATGTCATTTATTAATTACTCAATTTAATAAAGAGAAAAGTATAATATGCTCTTAAAGTCTGGAATGAGTGAAGTAAATTTTTCTAATGAAATAATTAATAAAAAATGTTTTGAGAGTACCGTTCAGTTGTAATTTATTCTAAGAATCACAGAAAACTTCACATTATAGAAATTGACAGTGAATAACTTTCTAATTTCTCTCTGTGTGTGTGTGCGTGTGAATATCATATTCTAGGATGGGAATTGTGGAGAACATAGAGAGTCACGGCAATGTCCTTGGATTCTGAGATTAGGGAATTATAGATTAATCAATTATAATTGCCCATGGTGAAAGAGATATCCACCAAGCAGTTATTAAATGCATATCCAAGTAATGTAGGCACAAGTTTTCCAAACTGTTTTTCAGTCTCAAAGCTCTTCAATGATTGCTCAACTATATACCAAAGCTCAGGGACCCCAAATTTCATAGGAAGAATTTTACTGCTAATACTACTGAATTCATTTGCAGCCTCTAACTCACCTCTTTGTGGCAATTTTTACCACAAAATATTCTAGACTTTACATTGCTAGAGCATTTCCAGCTTCTTACATTTTTATGACATTTTTTGGGTGGGGTATGTGCAATACTTGATTTCTTTTAAAGTATTTTATCATAATACCATATAAACATCTCTATTCCCTGGTTCATGAATATAATATCCATCTGCTTTTATAATTTTAATTTTTCACAATATTTTCCAAAGTAATATATCACCCAAAGGCACACACAAGATACAGCAATATTAAACGCAGGTGGTTTATATCAAGGCCTCCTTAAAACACTCTCACTCAGTATTTACCAAAAAGGGCTTCAACTAGGTGGAGTAGAGAACATATTTGATTTTCAGCCAGCAAGTTTATTCTATCTCCATTGTCCATTTTTAAACTTTCTCTAAATATAAACATTTTTTTCTACCCTGACAAAATTCTGTAATTATTTTAGACTTCTCATTGCTTAGATATTTTACTGCAATGTTGCTTCAGGGGAATATAATTTGTCATTTCAATTTCATGATAATTTTCCCTTGCAATAATAGAAAAAGATTTATTTTTAAGGATTTCCACAGAATTGTTATCTTTGCTGTAGTATAACACTTTCACACTATTCCTAATAAATTTTTTGAACAGCAGAGAGTGAAATTATCAGTATTTTAAAATTAAAAGTGTTTTGTTCTCATATCTTTTTTGTACAATCACTGAAGGAATCATGAAGGGCCCAAGGTTTAATTCATTTAAAGACATATGTATTCCTTTCACCTAAGTCTTACCAAGGTTACACAGCTTGCTGCTCTTTGAGACATTGCTGCTGCTAAACAAAGTACCCATTAAAATAGCATTTAACTGGTAAGAGAGTGTCAGAAATGATAATATACTTCCAATTAGGTAATTAAAAAATTTTATTTTGTCATTTAGGTCACTAATATTATTTTGCAGTTCTAATATCAATTTTTTAAAAGATGCATCTTTTTTTAGTAAGCAATGTGTTTCAATCCCTTTTTATTGCAAATAAAAATTGAAAATATACTAACATTTCTGGGAAATTAGAATAGAAATTATAGTGTTAGATTCTTTTAAATGGATGAAAGTAGTTCATGGAATGAAATGTATTAAATAATACTAAGTAATACTTCTATGCTGGAGATTAAATATTTTATCTAGACTCAAAAAGTATACTCACTTTTTAAACTAACAAGTTGATACCAAGACTCATACCTATGATTATTCCCAGAATTTTATAAGCTTAAATATCAACAAATAAACTACTCAAAGAACTTTGGTGGGTTTGTCTTCCATATAGAGTCTACTATTTTTTTACAACTAGTAACAAGATCCTTTAAATGCTGTTCAAGATGCCTTCATCCTGTAACCCAACAGGACCTAAGGGCCCTCCTCAGGATAGACATCTCCCCCATATCTTCTGCTTTAGGTCTTCTGTGAAGTACCTAGATAATTGTATCTGGTGCACATTTCCTTAATTGTTTTACAGATGCTAAAACCAACACCAAATGGAAGAAAGTAACTATTTGATGACCATGAGCAGATAGTCCTCAGACCTACTGGTGCCTAAGGATTGATAATCTTAACCCCTTAGACAGGACCCTGTTACCTCACCATCAACCAATCAGAGAATTGTGCACGAGCTGGTCACATACCCTGGGATTCCCCCTCCTTCTTCCTGCCTTTAAAAATGCTTTCTTGAAACCCATAGGGGAGTTGGGGTGTTTTAAGCACTAGCTGCCCTGGACTCCTTGCTTGGTGTCCTGCAATAAACACTGCACATTTCTTCACCACAATCCAGTGTCAGTAGGTTAGCTTTACTGCATGCAGGCGAGTGGACTGAAGTTTAGTTTGGTAACAATCCTTCGCCTTATATACCTTTCTACCCTGTCATCCTCTACTTCTTCCTTGCCTGCGTCACAACTAAAATGAAATATTTAAAATTCCTACATGTGTTTCTCACAGCCAAGTCATTGTTCATTCTCATTCTCTCTCTCTCATATATGTAGAATATACATATATGTATATAAATTATATTATAGGCATAAAAAGAAATATTGTATTTATTCATTCATTTATGTGTTTGATTTCTCATCTTTATGCATCTTAATTAAATAATAATTTTAAATAATAATTTTTCTAGATATCTTTATTTTGTAACTCTGTTTGAAATTATATTTGGACTATATCCTACAATCAATTTTCATATCTAACCATTTTAGCCTTTGACAAAATTATGAGTTCCTTTAATGTAAGCACTCAATTTTTTGCACATTATACATCTATATTGCCCAGTGTGTCCATTTGATGATGGTTCTTTGATAAAGTTATGGCTATTGATTTTCTGGATAATCTATGATATAATTATATTGAGCTTAGTTCAGCTGTAAATTTTAATTGCTTATACTCATTTTGTTTTTGTTGGAGCATTTTCCCAATTATCTGTTATTCTAAAGTTTGGACTGTTTAACTGCAAATTTCAACGTAAACCTTTTATCACTGGTATCTCAAAACACTTTCCATCAGAAAGCTATTAGAAATTCTAAATTAAATAGCACATTGATCTATGGATTGTGTGCAGATAAATAATTAGAAACAAAGCTAAAGAAAAACACAGTAACATATGGCACTACTGGAAAGTAAATCTATCATTGTTTTACTATTGGTTCTTACTCATTTGAATAATAGCTTTGACATTATTAGATTCTTTAATAATTTACGGTATTGTTTCAACTTGTTTTTATTGAAAATTGCATTATGCAATAAAATAATAAGCCATAATAAACACATATTTTTTACCTTTAACAAGGTAGGAGATTTTTTTTTTTTGAAATCAAAAGTTAAAAATAAATATATAATGACATTTAGATAAGTATTCAGACACAAAATAGAATGCTATTCATGGGTACAATGGCATAATGTCACCTAGCTTGGAGGTATAGGGAAGGATTCCTAAAGGAAGCAGAGTTTGACCTGAGAGTGTGAGTTGAGAACAAAAGTGAGTAGAAGACAATGAAATCTGAAAGAGGTGTGCACTCAATATGTGCTCTAGACATTTATCAAGCATGGCCATACAATATACCAATCACTTGCAAGGTGCTGGGACTCCAGAGGTAAGAAGAAAGCAGAGCTTATTTTCAGGAAAACATCCTAATAGGGTAGACAAACGAGAAAGTTAGTGATTATATGTATCATAATTGCCATTAGTGAGTTCAATCACAAAAGTTTATAAGGTATTGTGGAAAACAGAGTAAGGGTTTAGATAAAGACAAACTAATTTGTGCTATGAATTATATTTTAGGTTTTATTTATTTATTCCATAAACATTTGTTGAACACTTACTAGGTGACAGGCACTTTGAGATGGCTGGATATTCAGGACAGACAAGACACCTGTTACTAAAGAACTTAGGTCTAACAACTTTTATGCTTGAAAACCAGTTCTAGAGTATTAATGGGCAAGTTAGAAGAACAAACTAATGAAGACAGAATATCAAAAGTTTCCTGGACACCAGGAAAAAAAAAAAAACAACAAGTTCTGTAATAAAGGGACTAAGTTGTACCCAGAGGAGAGCTGGACACAGCAGGACTCATTATCAATGCAGAACTGCTCATTGATGAAGAATGATTTAGAGAAAAATAGGAGAATCGCCATGTACATTTTCTCCTAGACCAGTCTTCTAGGGACTAATATTTTATTGCTTATGTACTTCTAATATTTGAATCCTAAAGAAGTCCTACTCAAAGTGTGGTCTACTTCCTGGAATAATCTTCAAAATCTGGGAACTTGTTAAAGATACTGTGGATACAATCATAAGTCAAAATTTCCAGGGTTGTTACCAGGAATCTGATTTAACAACTTTATACAAACCCTATGCATGCCAAAGTTTGAGAAGCCCTCCATAAAGTATCATCTACTAAGCACTGAGTTTACCAAAAAATAAAATTATATAGAAAATTTTTTCAAAATATTATCTCGTAAAATACCTATTTTTGCCTTGTTTAGTTTAGGTTGGTTATTCTCTCCCTGTGAATTATTTAATGCCATATTAATAATCTCATACTTCTTTAGGTGTCTCTTCTAAAAACTTTCTTTTTTCAAGGAAATCAAAGCTAACTTTGAAATTATAAACAGAAAAATAAACAAGTATACTCATTACTTATTCATAACATTGAACTCTTTCTTAAATTTGGCATTTTTCTTTCACTTAAAAAGTTTTACATTCTTGTCAGTGTTTGTATTAAAATTTCTAGTTAATGGTAAAATGCTTAATTACATTGACTTGGCATCTTGAACTATGTGAAAAACAGTATTTGGTAAATATTGACAAATGAAAATACAGGAATATACTAAATTAGCAAAAATGTATTTTATATTCTGTATCACACCATAAGTTGATGTACAGAGCATTTCATACATCAGATGTACTGTGATCTGATACACAGAATGGACTTCTAGTTGGAAGATGGTGTTACCAACAAGGAAGTGAATGGCATGCTATTCTCTTTTTAATTAGGAAAAATATGATACATGATGGTTTTCACTGTAAGGTTACTTTTGAGCTTTCTGATACTGAAAAATAATGGAAATTATTGCATCCTTTATAAAATGACAGATTTTTCACTCCAAATAGAAATTTTGGAACATAAGATTTGGGATACTAAATCATCAAGGGACAACTGAATATTTCAGGCACATGATGGATGCAAAATTTCTGGTGGGGATCAAAATCTGTCAAGGACAGTGGCTGCTATCATCAATCACTTCCCTGAAGTGCCTGGTTCTGCAGTGACTTACAAGTGTGCAGGAAGCCCAGTGGTGGTAAAAAGTAAAAAGAGGAAAAAAAAAAAAAAATCAGCATTTCCTCAGTGGTACTCCAGACCAGATGATATAAAACTCAAAGACCATGTAAGAAGTCAGGGAGAAAAAGCGGCACAAACAAGGATTTTAATTAGAATAAGTTCATCATAGTTTTATCAGCCCATGAGGTACATATTATCACAGTATTAAATAGAGAAATTATGTCATTACCATAATTTATGAAATTGTTTTTGATTCATATTTGGAATTCAATCAGTCAAAAGTGTATGCAAAATAATGTACAATTTGAAATTTGTGTCTTGCTTTTATGCCTATATTTTGTGATACATCATTTCAAGAGAATATTCTAAGAATAATGAATTATTATTCATTTTAATTACTTTTAAACATTTTTAGTCCCCCAAAGCTAAGATATTTTATGAAGTGCTTTGAACTGATGTGGCTTCACTTATTTTCTTTTGGTAGCTCATAATTATAAAAATTGAATTGTAAAAAAATTTTCGTCTTAAGCACAGTTCCAGTATATACACTGAAGCACATGTCAATCTACAATAGTTTGAATGAAAGGGAGATGAGGAATTAAAGACAGTCAGCAGTGAAGAAAGAAGAAAAATGTGACCATAGCTTTAAAAGAAGCAAAATCAAGAAAAAGGAATTGGAAATGAACTAAGAGTTGTTTTAAATTCTTAAGTTGCCTTAGAGGAATGAGGAGATTCCGGAAGAAGACGGTGGAAACAAAATGTATTCAGTCTAGAATGCCTTCCTACCTTCTCCAATTCATCCCCAATATTGTTCCCAGAATTTTCATTCTAAAATATATATCAAATTGTGTTATCTCTCCAGTTTAAAACCTCATAATTATTCAGTATATAAAGTTAAAACTCCTGAAAAAAAGTTCCATTTATTTACATTTTAAATGAAAACTTAATATATTCTTTAAATCCATGTCTTCCACCAGATATATAGGAGCTCAGTTATTATATTATGTGGTTTTATATTTTGATTAAACTCCTGTTCTGAATTTAAGTTTCTTTAACCTCTTTATTCCAACAGTTTTCTGCAGAGATTATCTTTTCTACGTGTAGTACAAATTCCCTCTCCATTTTTAATTCTACTTTTCTTCTTCCTTTTATAAATATTTATAATTCATTTTCTAGTATCTAAAACTGCATTTGATAACACTCTATTTTTGTAGTGTATTATTTATTATGTTATTATACATGTACATATATAGACATTCATTTTTTCTATATTATAATTAAATACAAAGCTTCAAAGTTTATTTTTCACTATGGGAAATGCTTAAGAAAAATTAGCTATACTTGCTTTAGGTAACATTTTCATTTCCCCCAAATGCATTCAAGTAAAACAATAGGGCTACGTCAGTGGAAATCCATACAGACATAACGAAGTGTTAGTTTTTTCTTTTGTAGTAATAGTTTTAAAATCAATTATATGTGGGCAAAGGGAGCCTGAGGATACCAACTGAGTCAACACAGTTTTATTGATACTGGCCTGATTTTACAACTGAAACACATTTTAGCCATATGTCAATCATATCCTAACTGCATAACCCTTTTTCATTTTTCTCTAGATAATTACTTTCTTCTCTGTTTAAATGGATTGGAAAATTGAAATGTTATTTTACATTTTCTGCCTACAAGAAAAAAAAAAAAAAAAAAACAGTCTAAAATGAGGCACCCAGCAACATATTAACTTTGTCAATCACTATTGACATAATAGTCAATTCTATATGTATGCTAATATCAATTTATTTCTGGAAATGTATTTTTCAAATATAAGTCAGCCAAGAGCATGAAGCATTACTATGATTCCAATGAACAAATATGAATAATCTTTGCAACACGGTGTCAGTGATTATATTTTGGTAAAATTTAGATAAAAAGAAAAATCACTAAAATGTTTCAGAATTTGTCTAAATTTATATTGAGTTTTAGAGCTATTATTGGAACCCAAAGTAGTAGCTGCTCCAAGCAATATTTTGGTGTAGGTCAGCAGGTTATTAAAACATACTATCTTTATAATAAAAGAGTTTTTAAATAAATGTCTGCTAACAGACATTTTATAAGTAAAATGATATTGGCCAATGTTGTTTCTACACTTACTTGAAAAAAGGGATAAACACCCTTAGACTTTAATTTGTTATTTTTCTTCAGTAACTAATTTTATAGTGAATGCAAAAAAATCAGTTATGACTTTTGTCTTAAATCTTCATTTAGATTACTTTGTTGCAATGAATTAGAACTAGTCCATGAATAGAGATAAAATACTTTGACTGGTTTTGTTAAACACATTATTGACTGGGGGATTTTGATAGAAACTAATGCCTGGGGCTGGCGATTTGTTATGTGAGTGAATATTGAAACACCGCATTTCAGTAAATATTAACAACTTTTTTTTGTACTTCATGTATTTATTTGAAATTTTGTACATGTCTTACTAAAGCATTCTAATATTTTGTTAGAATGTGATAGGCAGTATAGCAGGTACCTCTGTGCAGGGGAACAGAACATCTTTTACAAATATACCGTGTTTCACTGCACTTTCCCCTGGAATAGCAGACACTTCACTTTTTGGCGGCACGTTTTTTTTAGTCCTGTTGGTATTATTTCCTCTAGAATGCATTCTTTTATTTTACCTGATAGTCAACAAGATGAATCTTTGTGGGGGGCTCTTTTAGAAATGCCACAAGAAGAACCAGGTGCAGACTACCATTATGGTCATCAAAATGGTCAGTTACCCATTCTCTAGATACTGCTATCAAAAATTGTTTGAAAGTCATTTTATTCTGTGCATTAAGGCTACAATAAATTTTAAACGCATTGAATAAACTGCAATTACTCACATAGAAACCCACGTTCTTATACCATTTTTGAGTTTTCTGGAGGATATTGAAGTTTTCCAGATATTGATCAGATCAATCAACTCCTTTCATATATTTATTATACTCTAATATACAAGTGGGCTTTGTTATCTGATGGCCAGTCTTCCTGTCTTCCTTTCCTGTAGATGCCATGGAGACGTCATGAATATGTGTCACCATGTTAACTAACCTCTTGTCTTTCCATATAAGAATCACTTCTCCCTTCCTTAAGAATGTCATTTCTCCCCTCTGTAGATTTTTAGATTTCTCCTTTAATTGGTTTGGTAGACCACATTCTCTCTTATAGCTCCACAGGCTCTGGTTTTATTTTTCAACAATATTTCAGATGTGGACATACTGTTGTAATAATTGTCTTGGTAAATATGGTGCCATGAAGCAAGATAAGGTTGTAGGACTGATAATATTGTTTCTTGCAGTTTCTTTCCTTCACCCTTGTAAATCTCAAGGTTGCATATATATCCAGTTTCACTTTCATTAACCATCTTGACCAAAATTCCATATTTTGTAAGTTTTCTGGGATTATAGGTTTTGAATCTGTGTCGTCCTCTCAAATTTATCATTGCCTCATCAAGTGATAGCTCTTGTTTGGGTATATAGATCAATTGAAATTTTGGTAGAAAATAATCCAAAAGAGGTTTAAATTTGAAATTCCATCTACAGGAAGTGGAGTGTCTGAGTTATTGTTAAAGTGAAGAAATGTCATTATTTGTTTGAAACTTCTTCTCATTGTTATCATTGGAAATATAGGTGTTTCAAGTAAGGAATCAGTTGATCAATATTCTTTCCAGTGTGACAATAGTATATATGTCCCTCAGACAATCAGAGATAGTATCTGCATAGAATGCACCAAAAAATTATTTTTCACTCAAGATTTCACAATGCATCATTTTTGAAAATTTTACATTAATAAACTTGCGTTTACAATATACACGTTTGGAAAAAAAAGCCTAACAGAGCAAAATGTGAATGATAACAACAATCATAAGTTGTATAATGAATGCTTGATCAATTTTAAGCTCTAACAACTTTGCATGGTGATGTTAATTGTATCACTGTCTAAAAACATATTGATACGTCTCTGGTCAATAATGTTCAGGTAACAAAAGACTTATTAATATGTCTCCAGTCAATAATGTGAAGAAGCTGGAGTTTTATAACAAAATTTTCAGATAGTTTGTTTTGAATATTTCAAACCAATTTTTTTCTTAAGATTATTACCAAATTATTTTACTTGCCCTTTTTTCTCTAACAATATTTTATTAAAAAGAAAAAAAAAATCTCTGAGACCTCCTAGAAAGAAAAGGAAATTGCATAAAGAAAAGAAAAGTAAGAGTCTAATGGGAAATTTCCCCTAGTTTCTATTGTTTTTTCCCTATTAAAACTTCACAATAATATTAGTAAAATGAGGAGGTTATACAAAATAGAAAATTAGATTGTCAAGTTGATATTTTAAAGGTAGATTGAGCACTTCAGATACAGCAATTCTAAAAAGATAAAAATAAAAATTATATAAACTTTAATTAAACACAGAAAACAATTTTTAAAACTTTAAATTTTTATGAATTAAAACACTTGGAGTTTAAAAAATATTTAAATTAATGTTACTGGTTATATCCTTGCTTATTCACACCCCTCATCTATTCAAAATTGATCTGACTTGCTCTAAGGTATCTGGTTAAACCACCTTTCACTAAAACAGATTTGAGAGATTAAGAGTGTGAAATAATAATCAGTTATGATAAAAATGCAGACATGGACAAGGTAAAGCTATTTTTGTCCACAGTAAAATACATTAAAAGTAACATGCAGATATTTGAAAATCTGATATATTTATTCATATATACACTTTTGAAGGTATATTTTAATTTGTTAAAAATACTATGGTAGTGGTTTTGGCCCCCTGCCAACACCCTCCAGGATCTCAGGAGTACTCATATGCCCCTATCAATTCCTGCCTTGTTCCCAGGAGTGGTTTTCTGCTTCTGCTGACTCCCTCCCAGACCCCAGGAGTGGTCTCAAGCCCCCACTGCCTCCCTCCCAGACCCCAAGAGTGGTCATCGGCCCCCACTGCTGCCCATCTGAACTCCAGGAGTGGTTACAAGATGCCTCCTCTCCCATCACATGCCCTGGGGGCAGGCCTGAACCACCCACTGCCACAAAAACCCCCAGGATCAGGCATCAGCCACTGCATCTGCACACCCTCTATCAAGAGGATAATGACCAGCACATGCTGAGGAAAGAGGCAACAGGCATCCATACTAAAAACAGCCCTCACACCAAGAATATTAAATCCACACAAGCTACATGGGGATGACCCCAAGTATAAATAACTCTTCAAAACCACAGTAGATCATTGTTTCTCCTAAACTCACAGAGTAAGAGAAATATAAGTAAGATGAAGGAGCAGAGGAACCACTTCCAGTTAAAAGACCAAGAGCACTCCCCTGGAAGAACAAACAATGAAGTAGACCTCTGCAGTCTAATAGACACCAATTTCAGAAAAGAGGTAATGAAAATACTGGAGGAATTAAGAAAGGCTATCAACAGAAATGCAGATTACTGTAAAAAAGAACTAGAAACTATAAAGGGGAACCAAGAAAAATTAGAAAACTCATTTGCAGAGATGCAAGCTGAGTTAAAGTAAATGAATAGCAGAATGAATAATCTCAAAGAATGAATAAGTGACCTGGAAGATAGAATAATGGAAATAACCCAATCAGGACAGTAGACAGAAAGCCAAATGAAAAAACATGAAAGCAATATAAGAGACCTATGGGATAATGTAAAGCATGCCAACCTACGCTTAATAGGTATTCCAGAAGGGGAAGAAAAAGAAAAGGGGATTGAAAATGTATTTGAAGTAATTCTGGCTGAAAACTTCCCAAACCTAAAGAAGGAAACAGATACCCAGGTACAAGAAGCACAGAAGATCCCAAACAAGATAAACCCAACAGACATACACCAAGGCATATTGTAATAAAAATGGCAAAAGTTAAAAATAAAGAAAGGATTCTAAAGACAGCAAGAGGAAAACAAAGAAGTAATTACAAAGAAAAGCCCCATAAGGCTACCAGCTAATTTCTCTACAGAAACGTTGCAAGCCAGAAGGGAGTGGCAAGATATATTCAGTCCTAAAAGGGAAAAATCTGCAACCTAGGATACTCTACCCAGCAGGAGTATCATTTGGAATAGAAGGAGAGAGAAAGAATTTCTCAGACAAGCAAAAACTAAAAGAATACTAAAACAAGTACTAAACCTATCTTAAAAGAAATAGTGAAAGATCTTCTCTAAATAGAAAAGAAGTAAGAATCTATAGGAAAGACAAAATCACAAGTGGAAAATAAATCACTTAAATATGCCAGTACACAGATTAAAAAAAAAAAAAAAAAAAATTCTGTTAAAGTGATGATAACCACAATGAATAGCAAAAGGATGAACATAAAGATGTAAAAGAGGACATCAAAATAATAAAATGTGGGGGAGGAGAGTAATGTATATATATTTTTTCTAGAATGTGTTTGAGCCTGTATGACTACCAGTCAAAGGCAAGTAGATATAGGAAGGTGTTAACATACTTGAAAAACAGGGTAACCACAAATCAAGAACATACAATAGATATACAAAAACCAAAAAGAAGAGAACATAAGTATAATACAAAAGAAAATCATCAAGTCACAAAAGGAAAAACAAAAAGAAAAAGAAAGGGACAAAGAAATATAAAATCAACAAGAAAACAAGGTTTAAAATGGCAATAAATACATATCTATCAATAATTACCTTAAATGTCAGTGGACAAAATGCTTCAATCAAAATATACAGAGTAGCAGATTGGATTGAAAAAACAAGAGCCTGTGATTTGCTGCCTGCAAGAGACCAACTTTAGGGCAAAAGGCACACATTGATTGAAAGTGAGGGGATAGAAAATGATATTTCATGCAAACAGAAATGACAAGAATGCAATACTTATATCAGACAAAATAGACCTTAAAAACAAAGGTCATAAAGAAAGATAAAGAAGGACACTATATAATGATAAAAGGATCAATACAGGAGAGGATTTTACACTTGTCAACATATATGCTCCTAAATAGGAGTACCCAAATACATAAAACAAATACTAACAGACATAAAGGGAGAAATTGACAGGAATATAATAATAGTAGGAGACATTAACACCCAACTCACATCAATGAACAGATCTTCCAGACAGAGAATCAATAAGGCAACAGAGACACTAAATGATACAATAGAACATTTAGACTTAATTGATATTTTCAGGATATTACATCCAAAAAAAATAGAATACACATTTTTTTTCAAGTGCACATGGAACATTCCCTAGGATTGACCACATGCTAGGGCACAAAACAAGCCTCAACAAATTTAAGAGTATAGAAATTATCTCAAGCATCTCTTCTGACCACTACAGCATGAAACTAGAAATTAACAACAGAAAAAGAAATAAGGGAAAAAAAAGCAAAACAATTACATGGAGACTAAACAACATGCTACTAAAAAACCAATGTGTCAATGATGAAATCAAAGAGGAAATTAAAAAATACATTGAGACAAATGACAATGAAAACACAACCATACAAAATCTATGAGATGCAGCAAAAGCAGTGATTTGAGGAAAGTTCATAGCAATATAGGCCTTCCTCAAAAAAACAAGAAAAATCTCAAATAAACAACCAAATCTACCACTTAAAAGAATTAGTAAAAGAAGAATAAACAAAACCTAAAGTCAGCAGAAGGAAGGAAATAATAAAGATCAGAGAGGAAATAAATAAGAGATTAAAACATTAATAGAAAAAGTAAATAAAACCAAGAGCTGGTTTTTTGAAAGGATAAACAAGATTGACAAACCTCTGGCCAGGATCACCAAGAATAAAAGAGGGAGAACACAAATAAATAAAATAAGAAATGAAAAAGGGGACCTAATAATAGATACCACAGAAGTACAAAAAAACCCATAAGGAAACTATGAACAATTATATGACAACAAACTCGACAACCTAGAAGAAATGGCCACGTTTCTAGAAGCATACAGCCCACCAAAATTGGATCAAGAAGAAATAGATAATTTGAACAGACCATTCACTAGAACTGAAATAGAATCTGTAATTTAAAAACTCCCTAAAAAAAAAAGTCCAGGACCAGATGGGTTCACAGGTAAATTCTCCCAAACATACAAAGAAGAACTTATACCAATCCTTCTCAAACTGCCAAAAAGTTGAAGAGGAAGGAACATTCTCAAGCACATTTTATGAAATCACCATCACCCTGATACCAAAATCAGACAAAGACACCAACAAAAAAGGAAATTACAGGCCAATATCTTTGATGAATATAGATGCACAAAATCTCAACAAAATATTAGCAAACTGAATGCAACAACACATAAAAAAGATCATACACCATGACCAAGTGGGATTCATCACAAGTTCACAAGGATGGTCAACATATGAAAATCAATCAATGTGATACACCACATAAACAAAAGACAAAAAAACACATGATCATCTCAATAGATGTAGAAAAAGCACTTGACAAAATTCAACATTCATTCATGATAAAAACTCTTACCAAAGTGGGTATAGAGGGAACATATCTCAAAATAGTAAAAGTTATTTATGACAAACCCATAGCCAATATGATACTAATTGGTGAAAAGTTGAAAGCCTTCCCACTAAAATTTGGAACAAGACAAGAATACCCACTCTTGCCAGTTCTTCTCAACATAGTATTGGAAGTCCTAGCCACAGCAATCAGAGAAGAAAAATAAATAAATTGTATCCAAATTGGAAGGGAAGAGGTAAAATTGTCATTATATGCAGACAATATGATACTATATATAGAAAACTAAAGAATCCACACAAAAACTACTAGAAAGGATAAATGAACTCAACAAGGTGACAGGATACAAGATTAACATATACAAATTGGTTGCATTTCTTTGACCAACAATAAAATAGCAGAAAGGGAATTTAAAAAAGAAACAGTACATTTTAAAATCACAACACCAAAAATAAAATACTAAAGAATAAACCTCACCAAGGAGGTGAAAGACTTACTTATATGCTGAGTACTCTAAAACATTAATAATGGAAATTCAATATGATTCAAAGAAATGGAAAAATATCCCATGCTCTTGGATTGGAAGAATTAATATTGTTAAAATAGCCATACTATCCAAAGCAATCTACAGATTTAATGAGATCCCTATCAAATTACCCATGAACTTTTTCACAGAACTAGAACAAATAATCCTAAAATTCATATGGACTCATACAAGACCTAGAATTACCAAAGTAATCCTGAAGAGAAAAGAACAAAGCAGGAGGCATAACCATGCAAAACTTCAGACAATACTACAAAGCTGCAGTAATGAAAACAGCATGGTATTGGCACAAAAACAGACATATGGATCAATGGAGTACAATAGAGAGCCCAGAAATAAACCCACACACTTACAGTCAATTAATCTTCAACAAAGAAGGGAAGAATATGCAATGGGAAAAAGACAGTCTCTTCAGCAAGTGGTGTTGGAAAAGTTGGACAGCCACATGTAAATCAATGAAGTTAGAACATACCCTCTCACCATACACAAAAAGAAACTCAAAATGGCTTAAAGTCTTAAAAATAAGACATGACACCCTAAAACTCCTAGAAGACAACATTGGCAAAACATTCTCTGACATAAATCATACCAATGTTTTCTTAGGTCAGTCTCCCAAGGCAATAAAAATATAAACAAAAGTAAATAAATGGGACCTAATCAAATGTACAAGCCCTTGAACAGAAAAGGAAACCATAAACAAAACAAAAAGACAACATACAAAATGGGAGAAAATATTTACAAACGACACATCCAACAAGGGCTTAATTTCTAAAATATACAAACAGCTGATACAACTCGACAACAAAAAAACAAACAACCCAATTGAAAAATGGGTAGAAGACTTAAAGACACATTTCTCCAAAGGAGAAATACAGATGGTCAATAGGCACATGAAAAGATGTTTAACACATCTAATTATTAGTGACATGCAAATCACAACTACAATGAAGTACCACCTCACATAGGTCAGAATGGCCATCATTAAAATGTCTACAAATAACAAATGCTGAAGAGGGTGTAAAGAAAAGTGAACCCTCCTACACTGTTGGTAGGAATGTAAGTTGGTACAGCCACTGTGGAAAACACTATAGAGGTTCCTCAGAAAACTAAGAATAGAATTACCATATGATCTAGCAATCCCACTCCTTAACATATATCCAGAAAAACTACAATTCAAAAAGATATATGCACCCCTATATTCATAGCAGCACTATTCACAATAGCCAAGACATGGAAACAGCTTAAATGTCCATTGACAGTTGAATGGATAAAGAAGATGCGGTACATATATACCATGGAATACTACAAAGCCATAAAAAAGAATGAAATAATGTCATTTGTAACAACATGGATGCAATTAGAGATTATCATACTAAGTGAAGTAAGTCAGAAAGAAAGACAAATACCATATGATATCACTTATATGTGGAATCTAAAATATGACACAAATGAACCTATCTATGAAACAGAATCAGGGACATATAGAATAGACTGCTGGTTGCCAAGGGGAGTGGTGGGAGTGGGTTGGATTGGGAGTTTGGGATTAGCAGATGAAAACTGGTATATATAGAATGGATAAACAACAAGGTCTTACTGTATAGCACAGGTGAAAATATTCAATATTCTTTGATATACCATAATGGAAAAGAATATGAAAAAAATCTATATACATATGTACAACTGAGTCACTGTGCTGTACAGCAATAATTAACACAACACTGTAATTCAACTATACTTCAATAAAAAATATATTAAAAAAATACTAAATGCAAGTTTGAAATTCTCCTAAATGAAGAGAGAATAGTTTGTGTAGGAAGTAGATTGTTGTCAATAGCTATTTAAAACAATTATACATAGAAACTATATGATTTTATTTTAAAATTTATTATTTTTTAAAAGTTAGGATTAACATGTAGTAATAACTACTATAATAATGCCAAACACTGATCAGCACTGTCAAAAATATGTTTTATAAAAAAAGTCAATGAACTCTTCATGTGTATATTATTTAATTATAGGTGTACCTGAACTTCCCTCAAAATTGTACTAACTCAAATTATAAATTAATACATTTTTAAATAATAAAGTGCTTTTGGATGATTATTTTTAGAATATTATTTTCATAATTAGAAGGATAAATAAAATGTTCACTATTTAAACAGTTGGTACTGAGGAAAATAGAGAATATAAGAGCACAAGGAATACTCCCTTCAAACTCTAAAATAGTATTGAGGAAAAATCCTTAAATTATAATTATTAAACACTTAACTTTTGAACAATTTAAACCTTTCTTCTATGCCTGAGGGGATATATTCATCTTTCTTTTAAAAATCTCCAAAATAAGGAAAGACCTAGCTTTAAATAATAAAAAATAAATTACTGAAAGTCATACATTTGTAGATATTTCATCCTGGCAGGTGTAGAATATGTTTCATTTACACAAGCAAAATACTGGGTAACTTTTTAAGAGAGATGACATAAACAAGATAAAACCTGTTTTCCTATCATCAAGAGTTTATACTCAGTTAATATCCCAGAGTTTTTTATTAAAATTATGTGAAAAAATAAATATTTCTGAAGAGAAGTCTGATGTAAGAGATCCACAAGTGTCCACTCTTAACTAAAAATTATAATAGAGGATGGATACATATAATTATATATTATTATGTATATCATATATATAAATATCATTTATCTAAAATTAAAAGGCAGATTATCAAATATATAGATAAATAGTAAATATAAAGATGTGAGCACAGGAATGTGTAAGGATACCAACAAAGGTGTGGTTGGGGTAAATATGGAAATCAGAGGATATTTATGTGTGACTGATTTTTATGTTTCCCAGGCATTGCCAGTGTTGAAATTTATGCAAAGGAATGAAAAATAAAAAAACAAACCAACAAAAATGTACTAGTTCAATATAATACTACATTATAGATAGTAATAGTCTTATTGTATTAATGAAAA
Organism: Balaenoptera acutorostrata; assembly: GCF_949987535.1. Classification (NCBI taxonomy): domain Eukaryota; kingdom Metazoa; phylum Chordata; class Mammalia; order Artiodactyla; family Balaenopteridae; genus Balaenoptera; species Balaenoptera acutorostrata. Next base: position 45,681,332 of record NC_080081.1, read on the forward strand.
AAATATGGCCAAAGGAAATAATTTACTCAAATTTATATTGTAAGTACTGAAAACAAGATCTTAGGATGACATATGCCAATATATATATATATATATATATATATATATATATATATATATATATATATATATATATATATATATTTGTTCTCCTGCCTTATATCTTAGAAGGAAATAACATGGAATGTATATAAATATGCATGTCCCTGTGAAAATTTACTGTGTGTCATCAATAAAGAAAAAATAAAATGATAATGAAAATGAGTAAAGATTCATTAACAGAAAGGGCATCAATGTATAACACCATCTTCGACTGAAAAAAATGAAAATAATTAGTAGTAATCATCATCATCACATCACCATTATTGGAAAACCTCATTTTAATGAAAACAAGTAACATGTAATCATCTAATTTAAGTATAGATATAAGGGATTGCAAAGTCAAATAAGAATGAGAAAAAGCTATACATTCAAATAATAGAGGCAAGAAGATAAGAAGGAAAATCAGGCATGACTTGAGAATGTCAAAAAAGTAAGTACTATATATATTACCATGTTCTAATTCCAACTTGCTGAGGAGTTTTTTGCTTATATAATTTTGGAATGCATACAATATGACAGTAATGAAAGTACAGAAATTTATAATACTGCTATAAAACAAATCACAATAAAATTGAGTAGCTTGAGAGTACAATAATTTATTTTTGTTCATACGTCCACTGGTCCACTTAGGCTTGGCTAAATTTAGCTCTAAATACATGTTAAGTTGACGACTGTGACACTAATCTCTCATTATCGTTTAACCAGTGGATGTTCTTCTGACAATAATGGTAGATGCATAAGAAGGAAAAACTTCATGTGATGCCTCTTAAGGTCTAGCATCAGAACATATCGGATATACTGTTACTGCCACCAGCATTCTATTGGCCGAATAAATTACATAACTAAGCCAAATATCAATTGGGCTGGGGGAATATAGTTCATCTCTAGTGGAATAAACTGGAATATGGCATGACAAAGGGTGTAAATACAAAAAGCAGTGAAGAACTGGGAATGATATTGCAATCTGTCATGAAGATGATTTCTGGTGAATAAGATTTAATTGTAATAATTGTGTTACATCATCCATATATGTTCCTGCTTTATTTATGAAGGACAATATAATTTTCAAATTGCAAACAGTAGAAACATTATCTTTAGGACAAAATCGAAGTCTAAAATAGAGGTGGATGTGAAAAGAAAATAACTTACATTTATTTCAATATATAGTTTCAGACAAATTACACACCATGGTAAGTAAGAATAAATAAAGATTGAGGTTTTAAGTTTAAGCTACCCTATTATTACAAACCCTAAACCTCAATGCTTCTCCCAGAATCATCATCTTTTGCTTCTACTCATGTTTCATTGTTCAGCATTTATCACATGGTCTCAATTTAAATGCAATGGATAAAATAGAGAAGCAAATAGTAGAGACACAAATACTTATTTACTTAATTACCTAACCACAGAGATGTTCTAGAAAATGGTCTTCCTAATATTGATGTTTAAATATTTATTGAATGCATGAATGAGAAAATAAATAAAATATCACAACCAAAATTGACTAAAGATTAATGAAAAATTACCTTTGGGGTTATGTTGGAAATAGTGAGAAAAGCACATGTTTTCTTAATTATCAGTAGAAGAAAAAAAGTCACAAACTCTTAGGAACAGTATAACAATCACTTGAATTTATTACCAGCATCCTCTTTGGCTCAATATTTAAAATATAAGTTATGCATATTATAAAAGAAAGTGATCTTTGGTAACAAATTGAATACAATACAATAATAACTTCCAAGTTAACTGTCTCTGAATAAATAAATAAGAAATCCACAAACAACATGCTTAATAATTTGATAAATCAAGGGGGTATTAAAAAACATTAAGTTGGGGCTTTTTACAAAGTATCTTAATTTGTATTTGAGGACACTCTTAAAAATGCCTTTAGAAAGTATCCTGAAATATATTTAAACACACGTGTGTGTGTGAATAAATCTGGTAGATATTTTCTAGTAATATACTCTAATGCTCTGCTTGTATAGCAAACTGAAACCAGCAATGTATTAAAAAGATAATCCATCATGACTAATTAATTGTGGTTAATGCAATAATGCAAGATTACCTTAATAGTTGAGAATAAATTAATTAAATTCCTGATATTAATAGAATAACAGAGAAAATCTGCATGATCATAGTAATTAATTAAAATAAAATATTTGGCAAAATTCACTCAGTCATGAAAATGCTCAGCAAGCTAGAAATAGAGGGGGATTTTTAAATCCAATAAAGTAGATCAATGAAAAAACTCACAATTCATATCAAGTTTAGTTATGAACAAAGTGAAAGACAATATTTTCTCCCTAAAAATGGATAAATGGAAATTATGCCCACTCTCAGCATTCTTATACAACATAATGCTAGAAGTCTTAGCTGGCAAATTAAACAAAGGGGAAAAAATGAAACAAATCACACAACTAACTTGGAAAGGAAGAAGCAAAACTGTCTTTATTCACTGATGTTATGATTGCAAACATGGAGAAAACACTATAGAATCTACAGAAAGTGTACTAGAAAGAAGTAAATTTAATAAAGTCATATGATAGAAGAGCACTATAAAAATCACATTGTTTCTATATAATAATATGAATATTTGGAACATGATATATAAAATAATATTAACATAGCATTAAAATATAATTAAAGATAATTTAAACAAAGACATGCAAGACCTCTGCACTAAAAACTGCAAAACATTGCTGAGAGATGTTAATGAAGACCTAATATGTGTACCATGTTTATGGACTGACAACTCAACAGTGTTAAGATGTTTATTTTCTTCAAAAGGATCTACAGATTCAGAGAAATACCGAACAAAATCTAATCAGGTCATTTCTGAGGAAATTATAAAGTTGATTCTATAATTTGTAGCAAAAGGGAAAAGGAATAGAATAGCAAAACAATTTGAAAAGAAGAACATTTTCAGAGAATTTACACCACCTTATCGTGAGACTTATAAGCTATTGTAATCAAGCAATCTAGTATTTCTGTATGGAAGGATAGATTTGTAGAAGACAGAATTAGATCCCAAAATGTATGGATATATGTCCAGTTGACTTTCTACAGATGTATCATGATATTTTAATAAAGAGAAAAATAGTGTTTCTAACAACTTATGCTAAGAAAATAAAAGGATTTTCTAATGGGAAAAGAGGATTCTCAAACTTTACATCACACCATATAAAAATATTAACTCATAATGAATTCTAGATCTAACTGTAGATCTAAAACTGTAAAATGTTGAATAAAAGTAGGAAAACATTTTCACAACCTTGGTGTTGTCAAAGATATCCTGTACATGAAACTACAAGAACTAACCGTCAAAGAAAAAATGAAAACTGATAAGTTAGACTTCAAAATTCAAAACTTCCATTCACTTGAAATTTCATCATTAAGAAATAAAGAGAAAGCAATCGACTCAAAAACTAGTCATTGTACCTATATCTGACATTGAACTTATATCCAGAATTGATAAAATGATAAGGAATTCTTACTATCAATAGAAAATGTCAAACTATCCCTCACCACACACACAGACACAGACATACACACACACACACACACAATTGGTAAATGATTTGAACTGACATTTCACAAAAGATGATGGTCATTTGAGACATGAAAAGATGGAGTTTTGAAGATTTCCCCTCTTTTTGAACCAGAATATATATGACTATTATTCTGTATCTGCCCCACATTATATGTGGCATATATTGAGGGTATATATTTGTTTCTTTAGCTTCACAGGTCCAAAGATAAAGAGCATTTGTGGCCCAGGAGCTGTACTTAATGGTTTATACCCAGGAGCCTCAATCATACCTTATATAGATGTAGATAATTTTGATATTATGGGCTTAAACTGATAAGATAATAAGATTTAGCTAAGATGATATGATATTGGACTTGAGCTGGCACTCTAATAGGATGAAACTTGGGATGAAGTATTTTGCATTTGAGAGGGAAATAAATCATTGGAAGCCAGAGGATGGATGATGGGAGGCAGAATTCTAAGGTGGACCTCAGAATTGCTATCCCTAATGTACTGTTATTATATGCCTTATATAACTCTCTTCCCTTGAATGTGGGCAGGACTATTGAATATGGAACGTCGTTCCTGAGATTGTTTCATTACATAATTTTCAGATTTAATTAATTAATCATTAGTAATTAAATTTACTAATTAACTAACTTGTAATTAGTGATTAATTACTAACTAGCTAATTTGTGATTACTTTTGAACTAATAGCAATTAAAGGTACTAAGTAAGTTCATCAAAAGAGAGATTATCTTGTTGGATCTGATTTAAGATGATAAGCACTTCAATGGGATTGGCCCTTTCTGAGGTTAAAAAGATAAGATGTGAGAGACCTACTCTATTGACAGATTTGTAGATTGAAGCAGGCAATATAGCAGGGATTTGCGAACAACCTCTAGGAATTGACAGCAAATTCTGGCCAACAGCCAGCAATAAAACAGGGATCTTAGTCTTACAACCACAAGGAATTGAAACTTTGTCAATAATATGCTTGGTTTTGGAGAAGAACCCCAAGTTCTAGATGGGAATGTAGCTGGTTGACATTTATTTTAGCCTTATGAGATGCTGAGCAGAGAATGCAGTTGAGTTCTACCTTGACTGCTAAACTGTAGAACTGTGAGATAATAAATTTGTGTTGTGTTAAGCCAGTAAATTTGTGGTAACGTTACACAGCAATAAAAAGCTAATAGCTTTATATGATTAAGTCTCATATAAAGCATGATTATAGTGCATAATGGGTGTTCACTTTTGTGTGCTCTGTATCATTTTCCTTCAGAAAATGAAGCATATTTGTACACTTGCCCAATGAGCAGATCACCTGTAGCCAGTGATATGCTAAAACTGTTGTGTGAAACCATCATATTTTTACGTGAAGAATTTGAAATTTGACTTTTAGGATCCTGGACTTATTAGCAGTGGATACATAATCAAAAGACATATCAAGAAAATATACTTATAGGATCATTATTATTATTGAGAGTTGCCATACTATAAGGAAACTGGAAAATATGTTTGACCATGTGCAATAAAACTAAAGTTTAAGAAGTCAGTCCACTGAGAGAAGAATGAAAGAAAAAGATATTCAGAGGAACAGAAACTATGACCACTTGGATCCAGAGAGAGGGACAGAGAGAATTTTCAAAGCCTTAATGGTCTCCCTGCTTCACTTCCTATAAAGTTTTGTTGTTATATAGGGGGTCTTTTAAATATTATTTCTCAGTAATACAACTTAACTAGCTTTTAGTAACTTACCTCATTATACTAGGAATAGTGCAACTGATAATAGACTCTCAGAGAAAACTTGGAAATGTATTATGTGTTTTGTCTAGAGGGTGGTCAACCCCCTCCGCTCTGGAATATTAGTGACAAAATTAATAGCATTATAGAGTAAGATCTGTGGAATTCCTCCAAAACAATACAAAGTTTGGAGGATTTTAATAAACTTATGGAAAGATAGAAGAGTTGTTTGCCTATTTCTAATAAACTTAAGTATATCAAGAAAGGAGTAAACTTGATTCCAAGTTATACTGCTGGAAATATAAAAGAAATGCAGCAGCAAAAAGTGACCCTGTTTCAAAAAGGCCATTTTGCCCAAAGCAGGCAGTCTGAGATTAGAGAAACTAAAAACCTAAATTGGCATAATTCAGTATAAAACCAGTTCCCACTACATTTTTTTCCTAATTGTCAAAATTACCCTCTGGTTGGTAGACTGGGATCGGGACAATTCAGAGAGAATTCTCAGGGTAGCAACAGTCCCTAAACCTCTTAAAACCTCAATGTCATTGCTCATCTCCATCACAGTCCTCCTATTTCTCTCTGCTTCCCATTTTTTTTTTTTTGAATTTTATTTTATTTTAATTTTTATACAGCAGGTTCTTATTAGTTATCTATCTTATACAATCCCAATCTCCCAATTCATCCCACCACCACACCCCCCACCACCCACCACTTTCTCCTCTTGGTGTCCATACGTGTGTTCTCTACATTTGTGCCTCTATTTCTGCAAACCAGTTCATCTGTACCATTCTTCTAGATTCCACATATATGCATTAATATATAATATTTGTTTTTCTCTTTCTGACTTTTCACTCTGTGTGACAGTCTCTAGGTCCATCCACGTCTCTATAAATGACCCAATTTCATTCCTTTTTATGGCCTAGTAATATTCCATTGTGTATATATACTAAATCTTCTTTACCCATTCATCTGTTGATGGGCATTTAGGTTGATTCCATGACCTGGCTATAATCAATAGTGTGGCAATGAACATTGGGGTGCATGTGTCCTTTTGAATTATGGTTTTCTCTGTGTATATGTCCAGTAGTGGGATTGCTGGGTCATATGGCAATTCTATTTTTAGATTTTTAAGGAACCTCCATACTGTTCTCCATGGTGGCTGTATCAATTTACATCCCCACCAACAGTGCAAGAGGGTTCCCTTTTCTCCACACCTTCTCCAGCATTTGTTGTTTGCAGATTTTCTGCTGATGCCCATTCTAAGCAGTGTGAGGTGACAACTAATTGTAGTTTTGATTTGCATTTCTCTAATAATTAATGATGTTGAGCAGCTTTTCAGGTGCCTCTTGGCCATCTGTATGTCTTCTTTGGAAAAATGTCTATTTAGGTCTTCTGCCCATTTTTGGATTGGGTTGTTTCTTTTTTAAATATTGAGCTGCATGAGCTGTTTATATATTTTGGAGATTAATCCTTTGTCCATTGATTCATTTGCAAACATTTTCTCCCATTCTGAGGGTTGTGTTTTCGTCTTATTTATAGTTTCCTTTGCTGTGCAAAAGCTTTTAAGTTTCATTAGGTCCCATTTGTTTATTTTGTTTTTATTTTCATTACTCTAGGAAGTGGGTCAAAAAAGATCTTGCTGTGATTTATGTCAAAGAGTGCTCTTCGTATGTTTTCTTCTAAGAGTTTTATAGTGTCTGGTCTTACATTTATGTCTTTAATCCATGTGGAGTTTATTTTTGTGTACAGTGTTAGGTAGGATTCTAATTTCATTCTTTTACATGCAGCTGTCCAGTTTTCCCTTCACCACTTATTGAAGAGGCTGTCTTTTCTCCATTGTATATCCTTGTCTCCTTTGCCATAGATTAGTTGACCATAAGTGCATGGGTTTATCTCTGGGCTTTCTATCTTGTTCCATTGATCTATATTTCTGTATTTGTGCCAATATCATACTCTCTTGATTACTGTAGCTTTGTGGCATAGTCTGGAGTCAGGGAGTCTGATTCCTCTAGCTCCGTTTTTATTCCCTCAAGATTGCTTTAGCTATTTGGGGTCTTTTGTGTCTCCATATAAATTTAAAAAAATTTTGTTCTAGTTCTGTAAAAAATGCCACAGGTAATTTGATAGGGATTGCATTGAATCTCTAGATTGTTTTGGGTAGTATAGTCATTTTCACAATATTGATTCTTCCAATCCAAGAACATGGTATATCTCTCCATCTGTTGTGTCATCTTTGATTTCTTTCATTAGTATCTTACAGTTTTCTGAGTACAGGTCTTTTACCTCCTTAGGTACGTTTATTCCTAGGTATTCTATTCTTTCTTGCAATGGTGAATGGGATTGTTTCCCTAATTTCTTTTTCTGATCTTTCATTCTTAGTGTATAGGAAAGCAAGAGATTTCTGTGCGTTAATTTTGTATCCTGCAACTTTACCAAATTCATTGATTAGCTCTAGTAGTTTACTGGTGGCATCTTTAGGATTTTCTATGTATAGCATCATGTCATCTTCAGACAGTTATGGTTTTACTTCTTTTCCAACTTGTGTTACTTTTACTTCTTTTTCTTCTCTGATTGCTGTGTCTAGGTCTTCCAAAATTATGTTGAATATTAGTGGTGAGAGTAGACATCCTTTTCTTGTTCCTGATCTTAGAGGAAATGCTTTCAGTTTTTCACCATTGAGAATGATATTTGCTGTGGGTTTGTCATATATGGCCTTTATTATGTTGAGGTAGGTTCCCTCTGTGCCCACTTTTTAGAGAATTTTTATCATAAATGGGTGCTGAATTTTGTCAAAAGCTTTTTCTGTATCTATTGAGATGGTCATATGTTTTTTATTCTTCAGTTTGTTAGTATGGTGTATCACACTGATTGATTTGCGTATATTGAAGAATCCTTGCATCCCTGGGATAAATGCCACTTGATCATGGTGTATGATCCTTTTAATGTGTTGTTGGATTCTGTTTGCTAGTATTTTGTTGAGGACTTTTGCATCTATATTCATCAGTGGTATTGGTCTGTAACTTTATTTTTTTGTAGTATCTTTGTCTGGTTTTTGTATCAGGGTGATGGTGGTCTCATAGAATGAGTTTGAGAGTGTTCCTTTCTCTGAAATGTTTTGGAAGATTTGAGAAAGATGGGTGTTATCTCCTCACTAAATGTTTGATAGAATTCATGTTTGAAGCCATCTGGCCCTGGACTTCTTCTTGTTGGAAGGTTTGTAATTACAGTTTCAATTGCATTACTTGTGATTGGTCTGTTCATATTTTCTGTTTCTTCCTGGTTCAGTTTGGAAGGTTATACTTTTCTAAGAATTTGTCAATTTCTTCCAGGTTGTACATTGTATTGGCATAGAGTTGCTTGTAGTAGTCTCTTATGATGCTGTGTATTTCTGTGCTGTCCGTTGTAACTTTTCCTTTTTAATTTCTAATTTTATTGATTTGGGTCCTCTCCCTCTTTTTCTCAATGAGTCTGGCTAAAGGTTTATCAATTTTCTTTATCTTCTCAAAGAACCAGCTTTTATTTTTATTGATCTATGCTATTGTTTTCTTTGTTTCTATTTCATTTATTTCTGCTCTGAAATTTATGATTTCTTTCCCTGTACTAACTTTGGGTTTCATTTGTTCTTCTTTCCCTAGTTCCTTTATGTGCACTGTTAGATTGTTTAGGATTTTTCTTGTTTCTTAAGGTAGGATTGTATTGTTATAAACTTCCCTCTTAGAACTGCTTTTGCTGTGTTTCATAGGTTTTGGATCATTGTGTTTTCATTGTAATTTTTCTCTAGGTATTTTTTGATCTCCTCTTTGATTTCTTCAGTGATCTCTTGGTTATTTAGTAATGTTTTGTTTAGCCTCCATGTTTTTGTGTTTTTTTACGTTTTTTTCCCTGTAATTGATTTCTAATCTCATAGCATTGTGGTCAGAAAAGATGCTTGATATAGCTTCAATTTTCTTGAATTTACTGAGCCTTGATTTGTGACCCAAGATATGATCTATCCTGGAGAATGATCCATGTTCACTTGAGAAGAAAGTGTAATCTGCTGTTTTCAGATGGAATGTCCTGTAAATATCAAGTAAATCTAACTAGTCTATTGTGTCATTTAAAGCCTATGTTTCCTTATTAATTTTCTGTCTGGATGATCTGTCCATTGGTGTAAGTGAGGTGTTAAAATCTCCCACTATTATTGTGTTACTGTCGATTTCCTCTTTTATAGATTTTAGCATTTGCCTTAGGTACTGAAGTGCTCCTATGTTGGGTTCATATATATTTATAGTTGTTATATCTTCTTCTTGGATTGATCCCTTGATCATTATGTAGTGTCCTTCCTTGTCTCTGGTAACATTCTTTATTTTAAAGTCTATTTTATGTGATGTGAGTATTGTTGCTTCAATTTTCTTTTGATTTCCGTTTGCATGGAATATCTTTTTCCATCCCCTCACTTTCAATCTGTATGTGTCCCTAGGTCTGAAGTGTGTCTCTTGTAAACAGAGGGGTCTTGTTTTTGTATCCATTCAGCGAGCCTTTGTCTTTTGGTTGGAGCATTTAATACTTTCACATTTAAAGTAATTATCGATATGTATGTTCCTATTACCATTTTCTTAATTGTTTTGGGTTTGTTTTTGTAGGTCCTTTTCTCCTCTTGTGTTTCCCACTTTGAGAAGTTCCTTTAACATTTATTGTAGAGCTGGTTTGGTGGTGCTGAATTCTCTTAGCTTTTGCTTGTCTGTAAAGCTTTTGATTTCTCTGTCGAATCTGAATAAGATCCTTGCCTGGTAGAGTAATCTTGGTTGTAGTTTCTTCTCTTTCATCTCTTTAAGTATATCATGCCACTCCCTTCTGGTTTGTAGAGTTTCTGCTGAGAAATCAGCTGTTAACCTTATGGGAGTTCCCTTGTATGTTATTTGTCATTTTTTCCTTGTTGCTTTTAATAATTTTTCTTTGTCTTTAATTTTTGTCATTTTAATTACTATGTGTCTTGGCATGTTTATCCTTGGGTTTATCCTGCCTGGGACTCTCTGTGCTTCCTGGACTTGGGTGGCTATTTCCTTTCCCATGATAGGGAAATTTTTGACTATAATCTCTTGAAATATTTTCTCGGGTCTTTTCTCTCTCTCTTCTCCTCTAGGTCTCCTATAATGTGAATGTTGGTGTGTTTAATGTTGTCCCAGATGTCTCTTTGGCTGTCTTCATTTCTTTTCCTTCTTTTTTCTTTATGATGTTCTGCAGCAGTGAATTCCACCCTTCTGTCTTCCAGGTCACTTATCTGTTCTTCTGCCACAGTTATTCTGCTATTGTTTCTTTCTAGTGTATTTTTCATTTGTTATTTTTTTTTTTTTTCATCTCTCTTTGGTTGTTCTTTAATTCTTTTAGGTGTTAGTTCTTCAATTCTCCTAGGTCTTTGTTAAACATTTCTTGCATCTTCTTAATCTTTCCCTTCCTTTTTTTTAAATGAGGTCCTGGATCATCTTCACTGTCATTTTTCTGAATTCTCTTTCTGGGAAGTTGCCTACCTCCACTTCATTTAGTTGTTCTTCTGAGGTTTTATCTTGTTCCTTTATCTAGTACATAGTCCTCTGCCTTTTCATTGTGTCCATCTTTCTGTGAATGTGGTTTTTGTTCCACAGGCTGCAGGACTGTAGTCTGCTGCAGTCTGTCTTCTGCTGTCTTCCCTCTGGTAGTTGAGGCTCTCTAAGAAGCTTGTGCAAGCTTCCTGAATGGAGGGAATGGTGGTGGGTAGAGCTGAGTATTGCTCTGGTGGACAGAGTTCAGTAAAACTTTAATCCACTTGTCTGCTGATGGGTGGGGCTGAGTTCCCTCCCTGTTGGTTCTTTGGCCTGATGTATCCCATCACTGGAGGCTACAGGTTGTTTGGTGAGGCTAATGGTGGACTCCAGGAGGGCTCATGCCAAGGAGTACTTCCCAGAATTTCTGCTGCTAGTATCCTTGTCCCTGCGGTGAGCCACAGCACCCCACCCCCCGACTCTGCAGGAGACCCTCCAATGTTAATAGGTAGGTCTGGTTCAGTCTCCTATGGGGTCACTGATCCTGCCCCCAGGTCCTGATGCACACAGTAGTTTGTGTGTGCCCTCCAAGAGTGGAATCTGTTTTTCTCCCAGTCCTGTTGAAGTCCTGCAAACAAATCCCACTAGGCTTCAAAGTCTGATTCTCTGGGATTCCTCTTCCCATTGCCGGACCTCCAGGTTGGGAAGCCTGATGTGGGGCTCAGAACCTTCACTCCTGTGGATGGACTTCTGGGTATAATTGTTCTCAAGTTTGTGAGTCACCCACCCAGCAGTTTTGGGATTTGATTTTATTGTGATTGCACCACTCCTACCATCTCATTGTGGCTTCTCCTTTGTCTTTGGATGTGAGGTGTCTTTTTTGGTGAGTTCCAGTGTCTTCCTGTCAATGATTGTTATGATTCCAGTGCTGTCACAAAAGGGAGTCTGTTTCCCATTTATTTTTGATATAATTAAATAAATGAGCTATCCACCAAATTGGAAATTGAAGGTAAAATTATGATGTATAAATTACCTTTGGTGAAGAAAACTTCAACATAATATTTCCCCCAAATTGTCCTGATACTTCAATGACTCAGCAAAGAACAATTAGGATGAGAATCCTGTGCTTGGTAAGTTCTGGGTTGCTGCTTCACAAAGGAAGGATACTTTTAGGCAAAGATTTATAAGTTTGCATGTTCTGAGGACTCAGAAAATAAGTGGCTTGTTAAAATGTACATATTCTGTATACAATGCTGGGGCTGAATTGATACACTTCCATTGGAATTTCTGAATTATTTTTTATAATATATCATTAATCATAATAATTTGATAATATTTGGCAGGGATATTTAGAAAAAGTTATACAAATCAAGGTTTGTATATTATACATGCAGGAAGTGAAATATAGAAAATAAATATAATCTCTGCATACAGAGCTTTTTTGCCTCAGCAACAATAATATATAAAATGTTGCTTTACTAAGGGTCCACATGCAAAATAAAGCTAAAAAAACTGACCAGGAGAAAGATTAGACTCTGACTAAATATACAAATAGAATAAGAAATGACGTGATTATGTAACCTGAAATATTGGATAATCTCTAAAGATCTCTCAACAGTAAATTTTATGAGAACTTGTCAAGTAGTGATCACTGATTTCAAATCACTGTAATATTCATTGTACCTTATGATATTTTCTCCTTTCATTAGCTACCATAAGTGATTCTGTATTTCCAGTTGGGACTAAGATAACATAGAAAATGTGGCCTCTGGGCCTCTTAGTTTAGAGCACCTTCGGAAGAGACTATGTCCAGCAACATCTACGTGCTTCCTTTCTTTCCTGGGATGTAGCTGGACCACACTTTGTAGATTCCCTCACTGTGAACCTCGGCCACCTCACTGAGTTCTAGCCAATAGAATGTCTGCCCAAGTAAAAGGTGTGCCTTCCAGGTCTGCCCCATGTAAATCTTTTCCACTGTATCTTCCTTCTCTTTCCCCATCTGCAGGGAAAAAAGAGAAATCTCAGTTCCTGGAGAACATTGTATCCTTAAGACTGAGGGAGGATTGCTTTCAGAATTACTAGTTAGAAAGCTGCCTGTTGAACTCTTTGAATTATGACAGCCAGGAATAAATTTCTATTATGCTAAGCCATTTTTGTTTTATTGTTATATATTATGAGTACTCACTTCTAATGCAAAACTGTATTATTAAGTAAGAGTATTAGCCTAAAATATACATTAAATATATGTTCTTGGATTAGTGATAAAGTGACAGGTAGGAAGGCAACAGAGATCACAGGTAGGAAGACTGACAAATTGTGATTTGCTCTCGGGAAAATTGCTAAACTGTTGTCTGCAATTACCATGTGCAACTGTGTCTGATGTGCTAGGTGAACTGGCAAGAGAGAGCCAAGCTGATAGTATGTGTTGGGTCCTATTAGTTGCTTATAGTAGGATTTTATATGAAGAAGATGACAAAGGAAAAATTAAGTGGTTTTCAAGTAGAAATTCTAGTAATAGAGAAAATCCAGAAATATGGGAACTTAGAGTGTTAAATCAACTTCTAGAATATAAAAAAAAAAAATGATTGAAAAACAATTTAGGGACAAAAATCTTAGTAAGAACTCATCCTTGAAACAAAGTTCATATTAATGGTGTCTGCCCTGTCTAATCCCAATGACATGGAGGCAACCACTATTAATTTAGGAGAGAGGCATGGGAGTGAGAAAGCATTAAATATATCAGAATTGACAATTATATTTAAGAATATATTTTACTGTGATTACTGGAACGTGAAACTCACTGAAAGCAAATACAAAAAGAGTCCATGAAAGTACCATATTTAACAACACAAAAGCCTTTAACTTTGCAAGAATTAAAAAGTGTTGTCTTCATTTTTTTTTTCCACACACACACACTGTATTTTATTTTTACAAGAGATAAATAGACTGACACCAAGCATTGTACATGGATGACCACAACAAAAGCAACAATGATTGCAATTACTAAACATGAAACACACTCATACTATGTCATAATATTGACATTCAGTCCAGTAATCATCCACTGACACAGCTCCTTTACTTTGCAGTGAAAATTGATTTGTATATTCTTTGCCTCTGAGTCCTTGTGGGATTTTTTTTTTTTAATTCAGACAGAAAGTCACAAAAATTATACTCATCCTCATCAGTTCACTCAGTCCCATGTAATTAATTTTTTTTTTCATCTTGATCTTTTGTTAGCACTTTTATGAGTTCATCAGTTTTTCATTAGAGTTCTGAAAATGCTTATTCATTCAGTTCAGCAGTACAGTCAGTTACCAGAAACCTGTACTTGTCAGAGTCTTTTCCATGAATTTCTTGAAGATGAAACCCTTTTATAGGAACATATTTGCAAAATCATCAGAGTACACCCAGAACTGTCTGTAAATGACAAAAGACTTAAAAATGACCATGGTTAAAGAGTTGATGAAAGTTCATAATAATGCAGTTGACAAGAAAATTAGTTATTTATGAGATATACATTTTAAAGTAATAACTAGGATTATTACTTATAACATTATACCAGAACATATAAGATTTTTAGAAGTTTCCTGTAATGTCTGAAACATTTATATTAACATATTTCCATACATATTTCCATACAAATACAAATATAAGATTTTTAGAAATTTCATGTAATGTCTGAAACATTTATATTAACATATTTCCATACAAATAACCCAATGAAAGTTTAGTATTAGTTGTTTTGTTTGTTTTTTTATACTGCAGGTTCTTATTAGGCATCAGTTTTATACACATCAGTGTATACATGTCAATCCCAATCGCCCAATTCAGCACACCACCATCCCCACCTCACCGCAGTTTTCTCCCCTTGGTGTCCATATGTCCATTCTCTACATCTGTGTCTCAACTTCTGCCCTGCAAACTGGCTCATCTGTACCATTTTTCTAGGTTCCACATACATGCATTAATATACGATATTTGTTTTTCTCTTTCTGACTTACTTCACTCTGTATGACAGTCTCTAGATCCATCCACGTCCCCACAAATGACTCAATTTCGTTCCTTTTTATGGCTGAGTAATATTCCATTGTATATATGTACCACAACTTCTTTATCTGTTCGTCTGTTGATGGGCATTTAGGTTGTTTCCATGTCCTGACTATTGTAAATAGTGCTGCAATGAACATTGGGGCGCATGTGTCTTTTTGAATTACAGTTTTCTCTGGGTATATGCCCAGTAGTGGGATTGCTGGGTCATATGGTAATTCTATTTTTAGTTTTTTAAGGAACCTCCATATTGTTCTCCATAGTGGCTGTATCAATTTACATTCCCACCAACAGTGCAAGAGGGTTCCCTTTTCTCCACACCCTCTCCAGCATTTGTTGTTTGTAGATTTTCTGATGATGCCCATTCTAACAGGAGTGAGGTGATACCTCATTGTAGTTTTGATTTGCATTTCTCTAATAATTAGTGATGTTGAGCATCTTTTCATGTGCTTCCTGGCCGTCTGTATGTCTTCTTTGGAGAAATGTCTATTTAGGTCTTCTGCCCATGTTTGGATTGGGGTGTTTGTTTCTTTGATATTGAGCTGAATGAGCTGTTTATATATTTTGGAGATTAATCCTTTGTCCGTTGATTCATTTGCAAATATTTTCTCCCATTCTGAGGGTTGTCTTTTGGTCTTGTTTATGGTTTCCTTTGCTGTGCAAAAGCTTTGAAGTTTCATTAGGTCCCACTTGTTTATTTTTGTTTTTATTTCCATTACTCTAGGAGGTGGATCAAAAAAGATCTTGCTGTGATTTATGTCATAGAGTGTTCTGCCTATGTTTTCCTCTAAGAGTTTTATAGTGTCCAGTCTTATATTTAGGTCTCTAATCCATTTTATTTTATTTTTTTGTGTGTATGGTGTTAGGGAGTATTCTAATTTCATTCTTTTACATGTAGCTGTCCAGTTTTCCCAGCACCACTTATTGAAGAGACTGTCTTTTCTCCATTGTATATCTTTGCCTCCTTTGTCATAGATTAGTTGACCATAGGTGCGTGGGTTAATCTCTGGGCTTTCTATCTTGTTCCATTGATCTATGTTTCTGTTTTGGTGCCAGTACCATATTGTCTTGATTACTGTAGCTTTGTAGTATAGTCTGAAGTCAGGGAGTCTGATTCCTCCAGCTCCATTTTTTTGCCTCAAGACTGCTCTGGCTATTTGGGGTCTTTTGTGTCTCCATACAAATTTTAAGATGATTTGTTCTAGCTCCGTAAAAAATGCCATTGGTAATTTGATAGGGATTGCATTGAATCTGTAGATTGCTTTGGGTAGTATACTCATTTTCACAATGTTGATTCTTCCAATCCAAGAACATGGTATATCTCTCCATCTGTTGGTATCATCTTTAATTTCTTTCATCAGTGTCTTATAGTTTTCTGCATACAGGTCTTTTGTCTGCCTAGGTAGGTTTATTCCTAGGTATTTTATTCTTTTTGTTGCAATGGTAAATGGGAGTGTTTCCATAATTTCTCTTTCAGATTTTTCATCATTAGTGTATAGGAATGCAAGAGATTTCGGTGCATTAATTTTGTAACCTGCAACTTTACCATATTCATTAATTAGCTCTAGCAGTTTTCTGGTGGCAGTTTTAGGATTCTCTATGTATAGTATCATGTCATCCGCAAACAGTGACAGTTTTACTTCTTCTTTTCCAATTTGTATTCCTTTTATTTCTTTTTCTTCTCTGATTGCCGTGGCTAGGACTTCCAAAACTATGTTGAATAATAGTGGTGAGAGTGGACATCCTTGTCTCGTTCCTGATCTTAGAGGAAATGCTTTCAGTTTTTCACCATTGAGAATGATGTTTGCTGTGGGTTTGTCATATATGGCCTTTATTATGTTGAGGCAGGTTCCCTCTATGCCCACTTTCTGGAGAGTTTTTATCAGAAATGAGTGTTGAATTTTGTCAAAAGCTTTTTCTGCATCTATTGAGATGATCATATGGTTTTTCTTCTTCAATTTGTTAATATGGTGTATCACATTGATTGATTTGCGTATATTGAAGAATCCTTGCATCCCTGGGATAAATCCCACTTGATCGTGGTGTATGATCCTTTTAATGTGTTGTTGGATTCTGTTTGCTAGTATTTTGTTGAGGATTTTTGCATCTATATTCATCAGTGATATTGGTCTGTAATTTTCTTTTTTTGTAGTGTCTTTGTCTGGTTTTGGTATCAGGGTGATGGTGGCCTCATAGAATGAGTTTGGGAGTGTTCCTTCCTCTGCAATTTTTTGGAAGAGTTTGAGAAGGATGGGTGTTAGCTCTTCTCTAAATGTTTGATAGAATTCACCTGTGAAGCCATCAGGTCCTGGACTTTTGTTTGTTGGAAGATTTTTAATCACAGTTTCAATTTCATTACTTGTGATTGGTCTGTTCATATTTTCTGTTTCTTCCTGATTCAGTCTTGGAAGGTTATACCTTTCTAAGAATTTGTCCATTTCTGCCAGGTTGTCCATTTTATTGGCATAAAGTTGCTTGTAGTAGTCTCTTAGGAAGTTTTGTATTTCTGCGGTGTCTGTTGTAACGTCTCCTTTTTCATTTCTGATTTTATTGATTTGAGTCCTCTCCCTCTTTTTCTTGATGAGTCTGGCTAATGGCTTATCAATTTTGTTTATCTTCTCAAAGAACCAACTTTTAGTTTTATTGATCTTTGCTATTGTTTTCTTTGTTTCTATTTCATTTATTTCTGCTCTGATCTTTATGATTTCTTTCCTTCTGCTAACTTTGGGTTTTGTTTGTTCTTCTTTCTCTAGTTTCTTTAGGTGTAAGGTTAGATTGTTTATTTGAGATTTTTCTTGTTTCTTGAGGTAGGCTTGTATAGCTATAAACTTCCCTCTTAGAACCGCTTTTGCTGCATCCCATAGGTTTTGGGTCGTCGTGTTTTCCTTGTCATTTGTCTCTAGGTATTTTTTTATTTCCTGTTTTATTTCTTCAGTGATCTCTTGGTTATTTAGTAACGTATTGTTTAGCCTCCATGTGTTTGTCTTTTTTACGTTTTTTTCCCTGTAATTCATTTCTAATCTCATAGCGTTGTGGTCAGAAAAGATGCTTGATATGATTTCAATTTTCTTAAATTTACTGAGGCTTGATTTGTGACCCAAGATGTGATCTATCCTGGAGAATGTTCCGTGCGCACTTGAGAAGAACGTGTAATCTGCCGTTTTTGGATGGAATGTCCTATATATATCAATTAAATCTATCTTGTCTATTGTGTCATTTAAAGCTTCTGTTTCCTTATTTATTTTCATTTTGGATGATCTGTCCATTGGTGTAAGTGAGGTGTTAAAGTCCCCCACTATTATTGTGTTACTGTCGATTTCCTCTTTTATAGCTGTTAGCAGTTGCCTTATGTATTGAGGTGCTCCTATGTTGGGTGCATATATATTTATAATTGTTATATCTTCTTCTTGGATTGATCCCTGGATCATTATGTAGTGTCCTTCCTTGTCTCTTGTAACATTCTTTATTTTAAAGTCTATTTTATCTGATATGAGTATAGCTACTCCAGCTTTCTTTTGATTTCCATTTGCATGGAATATCTTTTTCCATCCCCTCACTTTCAGTCTGTATGTGTCCCTAGGTCTGAAGTGGGTCTCTTGTAGACAGCATATATATGGGTCTTGTTTTTGTATCCATTCAGCCAGTCTATGTCTTTTGGTTGGGGCATTTAATCCATTCACGTTTAAGGTAATTATCGATATGTATGTTCCTATGACCATTTTCTTAATTGTTTTGGGTTTGTTTTTGTAGGTCCTTTTCTTCTCTTGTGTTTCCCACTTAGAGAAGTTCCTTTAGCATTTGTTGTAGACCTGGTTTGGTGGTGCTGAATTCTCTTAGCTTTTGCTTGTCTGTAAAGCTTTTGATTTCTCCATCAAATCTAAATGAGATCCTTGCTGGGTAGAGTAATCTTGGTTGTAGGTTCTTCCCTTTCATCACTGTAAGTATATTACGCCACTCGCTTCTGGCTTGCAGAGTTTCTGCTGAGAAATCAGCTGTTAACCTTATGGGAGTTCCCTTGTATGTTATTTGTCGTTTTTCCCTTGCTGCTTTCAGTAATTTTTCTTTGTCTTTAATTTTTGCCACTTTGATTACTATGTGTCTCGGCGTGTTTCTCCTTGGGTTTATTCTGTATGGGACTCTCTGTGCTTCCTGGACTTGGGTGGCTATTTCCTTTCCCATGTTAGGGAAGTTTTCGACTATAATCTCTTCAAATATTTTCTCTGGTCCTTTCTCTCTCTCTTCTCCTTCTGGGACCCCTATAATGCGAATGTTGTTGCGTTTAATGTTGTCCCAGAGGTCTCTTAGGCTGTCTTCATTTCTTTTCATTCTTTTTTCTTTAGTCTGTTCCGCAGCAGTGAATTCCACCCTTCTGTCTTCCAGGTCACTTATCCGTTTTTCTGCCTCAGTTATTCTGCTATTGATTCCTTCTAGTGTAGTTTTCATTTCAGTTATTGTATTGGTCATCTCTGTTTGTTTGTTCTTTAATTCTTCTAGGTCTTTGTTAATCATTTCTTGCATCTTCTCAATCTTTGCCTCCATTCTTATTCCGAGGTCCTGGATCATCTTCACTATCATTATTCTCAATTCTTTTTCTGGAAGGTTGCCTATCTCCACTTCATTTAGTTGTTTTTCTGGGGTTTTTTCTTGTTCCTTCATCTGGTACATAGCCCTCTGCCTTTTCATCTTCTCTGTCTTTCTGTAACTGTGGTTTTTGGTCCACAGGCTGCAGGATTGTAGTTTTTCTTGCTTCTGCTGTCTGCCCTCTGGTGGTTGAGGCTATCTAAGAGGCTTGATGGGAGGCTCTGGTGGTGGGTAGAGCTGACTGTTGCTGTGGCGGTCAGAGCTCGGTAAAACCTTAATCCACTTGACTGTTGATGGGTGGGGCTGGGTTCCCTCCCTGTTGGTTGTTTTGCCTGAGGCAACCCAACACTGGAGCCTACCCGTGCTCTTTGGTGGGGTTAATGGCAGACTCTGGGAGGGCTCACTCCAAGGAGAACTTCCCAGGACCTCTGCTGCCAGTGTCCTTATCCCCACGGTGAAACAGAGCCACCACTTGCCTCTGTAGGAGACCCCCCAACACCAGCAGATACGTCTGGTTTAGTCTCCCCCAGGGTCACTGCTCCTTCCCCTGGGTCCCGATGCACACATTACTTTGTGTGTGCCCTCCAAGAGTGGGGTCTCTGTTTCCCCCAGTCCTGTCTCAGTCCTGCAATCAATTCCCACTAGACTTCAAAGTCTGATTCTCTAGGAATTCCTCCTCCCGTTGCCAGACCCCCAGGTTGGGAAGCCTGACGTGGGGCTCAGAACCTTCACTCCAGTGGGTGGACTTCTGTGGTATAAGTGTTCACCAGTCTGTGAGTCACCCACCCAGCAGTTATGGGATTTGATTTTACTCTGATTGCGCCCCTCCTACCGTCTCACTGTGGCTTCTCCTCTGTCCTTGGACGTGGGGTATCCTCCTTGGTGAAGTCCAGGGTCTTCCTGTCAATGATTGTCCAGCAGTCAGTTGTGATTCTGGTGCTCTCGCAAGAGGGAGTGAGAGCACGTCCTTCTACTCCGCCATCTTGGTTAATCTCCTGTCTTCATTTTTATACCAACAGGAAGCACGTGCTATATCTATAATACAGAGAAACAGATTGTATGAAGAAAAATGGAAATTTTGTGACTGGTGATGAGAGGAAATATTTGGTGTATCAACTGTA
Source organism: Balaenoptera acutorostrata (assembly GCF_949987535.1). Taxonomy (NCBI): domain Eukaryota; kingdom Metazoa; phylum Chordata; class Mammalia; order Artiodactyla; family Balaenopteridae; genus Balaenoptera; species Balaenoptera acutorostrata. Next base: position 45,701,956 of record NC_080081.1, read on the forward strand.
GTAACAGAAAAATATAATTTTATGCATAAAACTTGCAACAAACAGATCAATCATATAAAAGAGCACGTGCTTTCATGCGTGCACACTCAGGAACTTGCACACACACACACATGCACACACAAATATGCATTATGTATATTATATACATAATATACACATATGCACATAAATGTATGTCTACATATACTGCAATAAGTGTATATAAGTACACGTATGTGTATATATTTATAAACTATACACCTGTGTCTATATACTATATATAAATATGTAAATAACCTTATAAAAAGAATATGCCTGTTGCTGTGGTCTAAAATTTGTGTCCCTCCAAAGCTCACATGTTGTAACACTAACACCAGATGTGATGATATTAAAAGGTTGGGTCCTTGGGAAGTGGTTAGATCATGAGAGTGAAGCCCTCATGAAGAAGACTAGTGCTCTTGGAAAAGAGATCCCACAGAGCACTTTAGTCCCTTCCACCATGTGAGGATACATCGAAAAGGTGGCAGCTACAAACCAGGAAAAGACCCTCACCCAACCACGCTGGCACCCTGATCTTGAACTTCCCAGCCTCCAGCACTGTGAGAAATGTTTTGATTGTTTATAAGCTACCAGTCTGTGGTATTTTGTTATAGCAGCCCAAACAGACTAAGAAATCTATATTAAAGAAGTAAAGCTATTCTAACACACACACACACACACACACACACACACACATTTCTGCATTCCCTGTAAAATTAGTGGTCGCAAATATTATCCTCATACAACCATAGCCTCTCTTCTAAATATTGATTATATACATTAATAACTGGCAGATTTAAGAACAGCTGTGAAGAAGTGGAAGGTAAGTTTTAGGTTCTGAAACCTTAAAATAAGCATACTCTCTTTTTGACTTAGAAGTATGATTGCATATATTGATGTTGCTAGTAATAGTTTCAGAGGAGAAGTTCATCTTGGTATATTGGTTGTAGAGATGGCATAATTTTGTAAATAATTTTTCAATAAAATATCTACTCATTACATGCAAATTTCAAAATTAATCAAAGGAGTGAGCTGACAGAACTCATTTCACTATGCTTGGCCAGACTGATGTGAGATCAAAGTCGGCAGGCCCTGAATACTGTACTGGAAGTTGAAGAATTCAATTTCCACTTCAGTTCACATTCTGGGAAATAAAATCTCAGAGCACCAAAAAAGCAGCTTTCTCATTACCTGTAAGTACTTAAATATTGGGTTTGGTTAAATCAATCTTCACTAAAATATAAGTCAAATGAAAACAAAAAAGCAACATGCTCTTATGGAACAATTCTGCATCACAAGAGGATATTCATAGGAGTCACGGCTTAAAAAAATTTGCTTTGCTAAACAGAAAGAAATTTCAGGAAATAGTTAACATTATTACTCCCAATAATGTTAGACTATGTGGACTTTCTCAACTAGGATCAGGGTGCTACAATGTATAAAACAGGCTGCAATCGACTGAACTGAAGATAAAGTTATGTGAATTTAGAAAAAAAAAATATCTGTAGAAATCCAAAATGATGTAATACATTTAATATCTGAACCAATTAATGCCAAAAGTTACATTGTGAACATTGTAATCACTGCTTAGGAGGGCAAACTTCTCCCAGAAGTAAAGGACATGTAAATGAAATAGTTTAAAAATGAAAGAAAATGTAGAAATGGATGAAATTTTGAAGATATATAGATAACATTTCCTTTTAAAAATAAATTGATAACAAATATTATATGAACCACCAAGAAAATAATATAGAACAGTAATACTGAGTATTATTTGGCATCTGCCATTCAGAATGTATCTGAATTTTTAATTTATATATCGTTTCACTGAGATCTGAATATAAGATCTAGATGGAGTATATTCTGATTTACAATTTATGCATGTAATGCAGATTACATTACATTATATACATTATATATATGTAAACACAAATATACATGAATACATTCATTCACTTAAATAAACTACTCTAAGAGATGAAAATTTTCTTATGATATATTCTCCTCCTCTCCCTGAAGACTTCTTTGGCTGAAGCACCCTCCTTTTTTGGAATTTCAAAGAAAAGGAAAGCACTGTTTTGTAATCAGATACTCTGAGTACATATTTATCTTGCTTAATAGATTATAAGGCCATAGATTATGAATACATGAATTCTACTCAGAACTTAAGAGTGAGTCTTGCTTGTAATAGATTACAATGTATGAATAACACAAAATAAAATCTTTAAACTATTTTTAAATTATATTTCGGTAGAATCTGAGATAACTGCTGTGAGCTTTCAATTCTATATGAACTGATCACACTGTGGTTTGAGCTAATATAACTGAATTGGTTTTCAACCCATTAATCAATCTACATAAAGTCACAGATAGAAGTCTGTGTTAAAATTAATATCCTTAAACTTTCTCCCTTAATTATACTAAGAAAGAAATGTTTTTTTAAAAAATTGCATTTTGGAATTCCCTGACAGTCCAGTGGCTAAGACTCTGCATTTCCAACACAGAGGGTGTGGGTTCCATCCCTGGTCAGGGAGTAAGATCCTACCTGCTGTGCAGCACAGGCAAAAGATTTTTAAAAAACCACCAAGGAAGTCTAAATAAAATATGGACTTTATTAATAAAAAATAAAATAAGATAGATAAAAATTGTGTTTCACTTACTTTATATAAAATAATAGATTTGGGCTTTGTACATTTATTTGCTCATGAATTTCTTTGGTTTTATTTATTCGGACATGTGTAGAAGTAGGTCTCTTGGAAAATTATTTCTCTTTGAATAATGTAGTTATGGCCAGGTTTTGAGCAGTCTCTTTAAAAGTGCTGTCAGAACAAATACATCAAGTCACACAGCAGGTAGTTTATCTCTGTGAAACTGTGAGCATTAAAATAGAGAAGACTGCAGACTAGTAATTAGATACTGATTGGTTTATCTAATACATTCTGCACATTTGTAAACAAATGCAACATCGTTTCTGATTCTTTTCTTCTAAACCTTGAAATTGGTCTATCCATTCATCTCAAAGATTACAAAATATGAAGTGCGGTTTTTACAGCTGATTCACTGATCTCACTTGAACCCAATCAATAAACTTCACAAAATGATTCCATTCTTAGAAAATCAAAGATCACAAAGGTCACAAAGATCAACAGAAGCCCAATTATTCCACCAATTATTACTACCACTTTATACCATCAGAAATATATATTTTAAACATTACAAGACTGACACACATGGGCTTTTCTTTTAGAAGCACGGGACATAGCAGTATCCCGCAGAGTTAACCAGAGAAGCGTGAAGTCACAAAGCAAATTACTAAGGGTCACTTCATTAATCAGGGCACCAAGGTGAGACGATACATGAAAAAGTAAAGTTTGGAGAACAAATAAGTACATAACTAAACAGATATATGAAAAGCAAGTAATGGATTATAACAGAACAAAATGTTAAATACATAGATTTGCAAGATTATGATAGTCTTTAGTATTACAGCATTTAAATTCTTACTTTGTTCAACAATCATCACAGTCTTACAGGATCAGGACTTCAAAATTAGGGAAATACAAAATATCTGACCTTTTAAATAATAATTAGTGGTTTTTCAGAGGGTAGAGAAATCAGGACAGATTAAAAAATCAAGAAATAAAAAGAAATAATTTATGTAGATTTACACTATGGGATTTTCTACAGTAATACAATTAAAAACCCCACAAATGTATTTTTTCTTTACTGATAAATCTTCATATATTATCAAAAATAACTCAATAGTTTTAATCTAATTTAGATATGGGTATAACAGAAACAATACAGTGGATGTAATAAATTTTAAAAATGAAATAATTCTATAGTATACCTTGATATTGTTTTGTCTTTAATACCAAGGATGGCACACTTTCCTTGAATACTGTATTTAAGCCAAGTGCATAATGTCATATCTCATTTCCTCCTTAGAGTACCCCATTCCTAATTAAAAGATGTTAGTTGCCTTGTCATAGTCACCTAAGTGGTGTAACAAATTTCAGAATTTAACCCAGGTAAGTGTACTTTAGAACCAGACTTTCTACTATTATGTTTAAGGATCTCTATTGCTAAGGAGCAAATCAGAATCTAATAAATAAAAAATGCTTAGAATTTAGCTCATATATATTTATTATGCAAGTTCTCTGCTTGTCCTTACACATTTTCCACCATGGTGCCAAAGAGGAGACCCAAATGAAAACATGTTATATTTTACATATGTATATAGATTTTTTTTCACACACACAAAAAAACTTAATTTATGGCAAAAAAATATTTGGTCTCCTGTGGAGATGAGGTATGTGTGTGTGTGTTTATGTGTGTGCATACATTGAGTTCTACATCAAGTCAAGTTAGGGGCTCAGAGAGTTTGTTTAGCATTTATGAAAGATATTGTCAAATGTAAATATCTTTGCCAATTGTCTTATTTCATATATATATATATATATATATATATATATATATATATATATATATGTTTTACACATTGGTTTTATAACATCCTTCCAATTGGAATGTATACATTTTATTTTAGAGAAAAAATAGAAATAGACTGCAGAAAAATGTGACTACTGTGTTACAAACTTAGAAAATTACTTCTGTTCGCTGGCTTCATCCAATGTATTACAATACTTTATTGTCTACTGGTATTTTGAGAGCTTGTATAACCAAATGGAAGTAGGATGTAAATATGGAAAAGGTTACCAAGGCAGTCATATATTTTCATGTGAGAAAAGTGAACTGGGAAAACACATTTCTTAAACTTCTTGCTGTAAAAAGCTTATTTGTGGTTATATAAAAACATATAATGGAAAAATGTGCATCTTCATTCATCTTTTTTTATCCCTCTCTGAAAGGAGGGAAAAATAGCTGTCTGAAAGGATGAACAAATAGCTGTCTCTATGTATTGCACAATGACTACTCACTGTTTGATTTTTATTCAGATGACAGATGTCTTTCACTCCACATGACTGCACAAAACAAACTAGATTAACATATATATACATGTATACATATATTTAAAATGTATACATACATATATACATATACATATATATATATATGTTTTTTTGTTTTTTTGTTTTTTTTTCCTATTAAGAAAAAGTGTGAGTCCTATTTTACCCCAGCCAGCTAAAATTTGTATGAGGGTCAGTTAATAAGAAGTGGAAAAATAGACAAATTTTGTGAATGATTTATATTTGATAAAACATTCTACACACTGATTTATGTAGCCTACAATGGTACATAAATGGATGAAGACTAGGATGGGCAAAATGACTATCTGTAGTGCAAGATTTTAAAATTTTATGACCAAAGAAATATTTTGACATCTAAAATCTAGAAACGCTAATAGCTGATAATTCATAGTGAATCAACAACTTATTAAAATACTCACTCATTTAACCAACATATTCATTGAGTACCTACTATGGTTCAGGCACTCTTCTAGGTGCTTGAGGTACATTAGTAAAGAAAATGGATGAAAAATATATAATTGTGTGGAGTGTATACTTTAGTAGAGATATTACTTAGTATGGAATCTTGAATAGGCCTTTTAAACTCATAAGTATAAAATAGATCTTATAAAGGATATTGAAATTGTTAACTCAATTTTTGCAAAAGGGTCTTTTGAACTTTAAAATGTCTGATGTCATAAGAGTATTGTAAGTATGGAAATAATTGTTTTATTTAATTAATTTCTGTACATATTTGTTAAATTTATTGGCCAAATAATGTTGAAAAGAGTGATTTTTATTTGTTATCTACTACATAGAGTTGTTTTTATCAGTAACACATAAAAGCAAGAAAGCAAAAAAGGAGAATATAACGCTCATTTTGCCATAATAAGAATGACAAATTGTCCCTTTAATAAGATTCTTATTTATATTGCTATTGTAAGGAGTGGAGATTTATGACTATATAAAAGACATACTTTGAATTCATGATTGAATTCTTCTTAACATAAAGTACAGTCCTCCTATTGACAATTGAGCCCCTGATCATATACCTAGCATCACTTCCCCTCATTTTACTTTTGCTCTGTTCTCCCTTGTCTTCTTTTTTTTTTATAGACATACATATGTGTATATTATATATGTATTACATTCTAACCAGCATTGTACGAGTGAGTTACAATTCCTCCAAATCCTTGCTAATAAGACAATCAGTGTTTTTGTTTGTTTGTTTGTTTGTTTTAGTTTTAGACATTCTAATAGGTAAAAAGGGGTATCTCATTATGTCTTTTTTTTAACAACTTTATTGGAGTTTAATTGCTTTACAATGGTGTGTTATTTTCTGCTTTATAACAAAGTGAATCAGTTATACATATACATATGTTCCCACATCTCTTCCATCTTGCAGCTCCCTCGCTCCCACCCTCCCTATCCCACCCCTCTAGGTGATCACAAAGCCCCAAGCTGATCTCCCTGTGTTATGTGGTTGCTTCCCACTAGCTATCTATTTTACGTTTGGTAGTGTATATATGTCCATCCCTCTCTCTCACTTTGTCACAGCTTACCCTTCCCCCTCCCCATATCCTCAAGTCCATTCTCCAGTAGGTCTGTGTCTTTATTCCCGTCTTACCACTAGGTTCTTCATGATCTCTTTTTCCCCTTAGATTCCATATATATGTGTTAGCATACTGTATTTATTTTTCTCTTTCTGACTTATTTCACTGTGTATGACAGACTCTAACTCCATCCACCTCACTAGAAATAACTCAATTTCATTTCTTATTATGGCTGAGTAATATTCCATCGTATATATGTGCCACATCTTCTTTATCCATTCATCTGATGATGGACACTTAGGTTGCTTCCATGTCCTGTCTATTGTAAATAGAGCTGCATTGAAATCGTATCAAGTGTCTTTTCCGACCACAACACTTTGAGACTAGATATCAATTACAGGAAAAGATCTGTAAAAATGCAAACACATGGAGGCTAAACAATACACTACTTAATAACGAAGTGATCACTGAAGAAATCAAAGGGGAAATCAAAAAATACCTAGAAGCAAATGACAATGGAGACACGACGACCCAAATCCTATGGGATGCAGCAAAAGCAGTTCTAAGAGGGCAGTTTATAACAATACAATCTTACCTTAAGAAACAGGAAACATCTCAAATAAACAACCTAACCTTGCACCTAAAGCAATTAGAGAAAGAAGAACAAAAAACCCTTGCCTTCTTTTAGTTCTTTGAGCAGAACATCTTTGCCTTTGTACCTGAAGTGTAACACCTGGAACATTCCACTCCTGCCTCTTGCTTACTCAATTTCTGTTCTTCCTCTAAGAGTACAGATCAGGCACTCTCAAACTTTACTGCACATCAAAATCTCCTACAACACAGCAATACAGTTTACTGGATCTCACTACCCAGATTCTCTGATTTAGTAGGTCTTGGGTGGGGCTCGAGAATTTCCATTTTGTACAAGTTCCTACATATTTCCCAAGAGAACAACTCCTTTAGGTTTCAACTGAAAAATGTCTTCCTCACAGAGGTTTTCCTTGGCCCCTTACAGCAGATTAAAGCATTCCGTTATAGATTTCCTATGTTTCCATGTTTCCTTTTTGATAATATTAATCATTATTTTTCTTATTCAAAATATATCATCCTGGTTTGAAATCTCTGAGAAAGCAGTAATTCTGGCACTTTTGTCTCTACATTCTTATCAATTACAGTTAATGTAGTAATATACTGGGAGCTCAATAATTAAATGGATATAATCTATGTTGGACAATTCTTGGTATAAAATTCAAAGTGGAACTTAATCTGTAGTATTTTGAAATTGTTAATTCTTTAATAAAATCAAAATGTATAATTTAAAAATTGTGGACTGTAATGTAAACAGTCACCATTTAATACTTTTGTTGATCATGCTCCCTGTTTAAATAACATCCTGCCTAAGATATTTCTCCTGAGATAAAACACAAACATGTATAGATATACATATATTTGTAATTAAAACTTAAATTAAAATAATGTAAATTGAAATAGTGTTTTAAGAGTATCTTTGCATTATTCCAAAACATTAGGTTCTATAATTAGTTAAAAGTTAATTTTTTATATGCATGTAATTTTGCTCATTTCCGTTTATTTTGTTTTTCTTTTTATTATAGTATTTATTTTAAATTTCAGAAAAATTCGATATTACAGTATAATAGAAAGGAAGCCATGAGTATATACAATTAATTAAAATGGGGGTCATAGATTCAAAGAATTGAGAATTACTACATGTGATTCTTTTCTTCAATTTAACCTTCACAAAACTATGAAATTAATCTCCAAAAGTTCTCCAAATGGGTTTTTGTTCAATAAAAACTCTTTGACCAAAATAAACCAAACATTTAAAGAGGAATTTGTACGGGCTTCCCTGGTGGCACAGTGGTTGAGAATCCGCCTGCTAATTCAGGGGACAGGGGTTCGAGCCCTGGTCTGGGAAGATCCCACATGCCGCGGAGCAACTAAGCCCGTGAGCCACAACTACTGAGCCTGCGCGTGTGGAGCCTGTTTGCCGCGACAGTGAGAGGCCCGCGCACTGCGATGAAGAGTGGCCCCCACTTGCCGCAACTAGAGAAAGCTGTTGCACAGAAACGAAGACCCAACACAGCCAATAAATAAATAAATAAATAAATAGGAATTTATAGAGCATAATAATTTATCTCCAACATATTTTTAAAACATTTTCTCTTGTATACACCCATTTATGCATTCTAGAGACCAATACATTTCTGTAATCCTTGCCATTTCTTAGAAATGTCACTTTTTATTTGCATTTTATGTCTTTAGTCAAGGTCCAACTCTTTACCTAGATTATTCTCCACATGCTATCACATCTGGTAATAAACTCTCATAAAGACCCAAAACAAATAGCATTTTATTCCTTGATCATATCTTCCTTGATTCTAGCAATATTCCAAGTGCTTTAGAAAACTTCTAATATTTTAATAACTTATATGTATGCCTAGTGACCTCTTTGGATTGTAAGTTCTATGAAAGTGATTTTTAAAAATTATTCTCACATTTCAGTTATTTTTGAGAGCATATGATCTACATCTGTTCTATATAGACAGACAGATGCTTGATAAAAATCCGTGGAAATGTGTGCTAGAATCCAGAAATCCCCGAAGAATCTACTCAGCTAACATATAGCAATATTTTCTTATAGGAATATTTTGTTCAAGTTTATGCATTATAAGTACAGAAGAAAGGTAATAAAGCTGGACTTTTAAATGAAAAGATTAGCAGAAAAACAAATTTTAGTTAAATCATATCCTAAGGAAACAGAATAATAATTCCAAAATATTTTTATAAAAGAGGTTTATTAAAAATTAACATAATGTACATATATGTATTGTATCCCTATTCTGATTTTTAAACTTTAAGTCGACAAATAACATAAGATTTTGTTCTTTTAGGATATTATAACACTGAGAAAAAATGAAATTATCCTTTTGCAACAAACACAAAATATTATGCCAAATCTCATATCTAAAGTTTTTATCTTTACAAATAAGTGTGTTTCGTTGCAATATCATTTGTGGAATAAGTAACTTTATAAAGATTAGTTTACATGCCAAATCTGATAAGACACCATAAGTAAGAATATAAAACATTTTGATAATATTCTGTGTAAGAACTATAGACGTGAAAATATTCTATGATATTAATAATCATATTCATTATTTGGCATTATGCTATTTGGACAACTGGCATGAAGACTGGGGGGAAAATGAAAAAAAATTGTTCTATTTCTAATTGTAATATTTACATGATACTTGTTTTAAATAAACAATTTGTTATGTGTTTGTAATAATATTTATACCACTTGTAATCATTCAATTGAAGTACTATTATTTTATTGCTTTAAAAAAGAATATATTTAGCAAATATTCCCAGAGTATCAATTTTAATATGCTTATTGATGAACATAAAAAATGGAAAGCATTGTTTTCCATGACTAGTGGTCCAAATATTTTTCTTTTGAGTAAATTTTGTATTTCTTCTTCTTAAGAAGAATGACATTTTATTAAATATTGACAATAAAAAATATTTTATTTTTAAATAAAATCTTTCTTTTTCAATCATATGCTTTCTTTCAAACAATTAGTTTGCGCTAATTGAAGAAAGGACATCTTCACATGTGTTTCTGAGAAAGGTTGCATTTGCCTCTCAGGTTAGATTACTCTGTATGAAAAAGTTAAGGATTTGGATATTTATTTTACTTCTTTATTATCCTTTACTAGAAAAGAACTTTTTGATTCAAAGATGACATTTTTCAGGAAATCCCGTGGGAGTATTAAGTTACCTTGGACTAAACTGAATCATCAGTGATCATCTTAGCTGTCAATGACCTATAGATGACATTTGTATCTAATTAAAAGATGTCTTCTTTTGAAAGAAACAGTGCATTGTGCAAATTAGAAAAGACATCAAAGTTGGAGTCATTGGCTTATTAATCTAATGAAGCTAGCCTATGTCATTTATATTACTCTGTGGTGAAGTTGTTTTATTTGCAATTAACAATGCTGTATATGAAATGTTAATTCTTGATAAAGAACATAAAAATTAAGCATATCATACTTTTTCAGAGGAAACTTCAATTTCAGTTCTTTGCTATATACCCCTGTCAATTATTTCTGTTACTAGAATATGAAACACTTGTATATTGTTTTTCACTAACCAGTCCCTTAGACTTGCACACCAGCCATCCATTCATCCTATTCTACCCCTGTCACAGAGATAAACATGCATCCCCTCCTCAGCAGTGACGTTAGTTCAAGCTGTAGGCATACAACATGATCCAAATATGTCTGTGTCCTTTCCTAGGAATTTTCAAATTGTTTTGAGGATGAAGTCGTTCCTTTTCCTCTTTGATCACAGAACTCTAAGAATATAAACCTAGATAAATAGCCAGCCGTGAGTCCAGCTGACCTGAGATCATAAAACCATCAGAGAAAAACACAGATGAGAGAATAATAAGTCCCTGATTTCATTAAAAACTTTGGGCTAGCCACTTCTGAAGTCATGTTTTGTTTTGCTTTTTTGTTTAATTAAGAAATATAATTGCCTTCTGTTGTTTTGGCTTCTTAGAAGTGAATTTCCATTAGTTGCAATTGAAAGAGACCTGACTATACAAGATATATTTGATTTTTATACAAATTCAAAAAATTATGCAGAATAAAGTAAGCAAAGATAAAAACAAATAGAGAATAGTATTGTATCGTAAATTAATCTTAAATAACCTTATTGTATAGAAAGTTTATTATTATTTTTACTTCCATTATGTGGAAGATTCTTTGGTATCTGTGAAAATTTGTGGCACATGAAACTATGTATTAGAGAGGATTGAAACTCAATTTCATTTGCCTCAAACCTATATGTATTGCATATAATTAGGTTAGGGTTATATATATATATATGCCAAAGAAAATGCATAGATGATTTTAAGCCACAGGCATTCACTTAATATTATATTAATTAGGGTTATCTTTTGCACAAAATGGTTATTCAGCTTTTTCAATCTTAACCTAGTTATTGTGAATGGTAGACTCATAGCTGGAACATGTTTATTTGATAGTGCTTATAAAACCTGAAAAGAAGAAAAATTGAATATGTTATCAAACTGCACAGCAAAAGCATCAACAGCAATTTGGACTCATTTAATGTAGGGACAAACCACTTTATATGAATCAAAGATCACACACCATTAAAAAAAATAGTATCATTGAAATATGACTAGAATAAATGGAAAGTGACATTGTATCATATTTTGAAAAGTATTTTTAACTAAGATAATTTTAATTAGAAATAATTAAAACAAAGTTGAGCCTTAAATGTGCAATTTCAGATATTTGCAGAATGAATATACATGGAAAACATCATTCCTAAAATAAACAAATATGTGTACAGTTAATGAAATGGCATTTCTGAGATGAATATGTTCCAATGTAATCATTATAGAAATAACCAAAAATGATGGTAAAATACCATAATTACCCCTACAAATATACAAAATCATAGAAAACTTCAGGCTTCAAGTTTGTTCAGGCTCAAAATTCACAAAGTGCGTGACCTCTGTCAATTTTCTTAACTACTCTAAACCTCAGTTTTCTGTTGGAATGATAATAGTATCTCCTTTACAGGGAGATACAAGAATACCATTTGGCAACGTGTAAAAAAAGTTAGGCACAATTTATATTACATGACAAATTATTTATTAAATCTCAGCTCCTATTACCAGTTTTTATACAGATACTTGTATTCAATGAAATTGTTTAAAATTTGAAGATTCACTGAAGATTTATTTTTAAATCAATAATATAATTTTGTTAATACCAAATATATAGAAATATATGAATAATCGTAACATTGACGGGTTTTAAATAAATTATGTTCTTCATTAGAATTCAGAGCAAGACTTAAATTTCTTTTGGACTTTTAATATACCAAAGTATTCTATAAACCTTGATAATAACTATCAAAGCAAAGATTTCACTGGAAAAAGTAAACAGGTAAGGAAGAATTTATTCAAGGTTATTGCAATTAGAGGGAGACCAGAGTGTGTTTTGAACTCAACTCCACAGAAAAAAGGGCAGGAGAGTTTTTAAGAGCTGGGGTGGAGGGAATTGTAAGGCTCTCTATGTTTGCTAATTGACCTTATCCAGATATCTCATGACAGGAGGAAGTTTTACTAATTGAAGCAAGGCTGTCATAAGAGTTTGGCTCCTTACTCTCCCAGAGAAACTGGCACATGAGAACACTATCTTGATGGATATTTACATTTCAAAGTGATGGCTCCTGGGTCCTTGAAAAAGACATCCTTGGATTGTAAAACCAGCAAGAAACTTTTTGAAAGAATTTACATACACTTCAAGGCACAAAGAAAGAAGTTACAATTACAAGTTTTCTCAAGTAAATAGTTTAAGAAATGGAAGAGGAGGGACCTCTGTGGTTAGGCCATTTGGAATCTGTAAGAGCTACTATGAGAAAAGGTCAGGAACCTAACAGCAGCAAGAAGCCTGCCTGAGGTTTAGTCAAGCTGACAGAAATGTTAAGGTCTTCTTGGACTTTATCTCTTGTAGTTAGTTTAAAATCCATGGCATTGTTGATTTTAATATTCTGGCAAATTCTTTTGTGGGTAAATAAAAAAGACAGCAGTCTTAAGAAATCCTAAGCCAAAGTGACATCAAATATTTATAAGATTTTGAATGCTAAAGAGACAAGATGAAATGTCATCATTATCATATGCATAAAGTCTTCTATTTTATGCTTATTGTTTGGTGTCCATGGATATATCATCTGCCTTGAAGCCTAGAGAGTTTTTGACTTGTTTTGCTGTTAATAATTTACTTAACAGGAAGAAATATTTCATGTATTTTATTGCAATTGTATGATAAGATATTTAAAATAGAATGTGAGTGGCTGGGTAGTTTAAGTATTAGGGAAAAGTGCAAAGCAACAAGGGCCACATAGCCAATGTTACTTCCTTGGGCCTCTGGCATCCAATTAAGAATCTATCATAAATTTCTTCACTTTAGACATTTTATAAAGTATCTGAGAGAGATGAGTCAGATGATACAAATAAGTTACCACTAGACAAAACTATAAAGTATTCAATATTTGATTTGTGTGTTTTTGCCTTTCATTGTATTTTGTCCCCTTTCCTCCTTACCGTCATTCTTCTTTCTTAAATGTGTGTGTGTGTGCATGTGAATCAATTATGCAGCACATCTGCTAATCTCTTCATGGCAATGATTCTTAAGAGAACTCCCCAAAAATGTGTAAGAATCACTTGAGAAGTCTTCTCCCTAGTTACAGTTCTCTGTCCTTTCATTTTTCTAATATTCATTTCAGAGTGCTTAATTTCCATTTGAAAATCACTTGTGTAATGGGAACTGTGAAATATCTCTCAAGTTTGTCAGAGTGGTGAAAAGAATTTTGGGGACCACTATGGTAATTTATTAATTAGTAATCAAGACACTACTTACAATAGCTCTCTCTTTTTTCATTTCAGTATAACAATAGAATGTTTTCTTCAAGGATATAAAGAATATAATACTATATTATTCTGGCTTTTTTAATAAATAAGAGATTTTTAAAATTTAGAAATATGCACTTGCCTTAGAAGGTAGCTTAGAGTTATAAATACAAGTGTAAAGGTGGAAAGTAAGCTTGAAATTAAGTATGGCAAGTGAATTAGTATAAGCAAAATCTTTCTAAAAGTCACGTAAGTCAACCATAAAAACCCTATTAATTAGGTTCTACAGTTAGTTTATCTTCTGGCATTGAAGTTTCTTAAAATGATTAGAGGTAAAATTAGTAAACAAGTGATATGAAAAATCTGTATCGTACATGTGAACACTCTACATTATACACTGCATTGTGAAATTCTCAAACTATTACAGGTCTTGCTGCAGTTGAATTTAACCAATAGAAAGCAATTTTCTGTCTTTCTTCTCATGCCTACTCACTAGCATAAGCTCACTCAGTAATTTATATGTCCACCTGTCCACCCTATTTAAATATCTCTCTCCTCTGCACTCTATTTGGATCTTCCTCTCTCTCTCTCCCTCTCTCTCTAATACATATAATCATATCCACCTAAATTAAACACACCTATGTAAATGTCACTGTTTTCTATCTGAATTTCTTTTGTGTCATCATACACATGAGAAATCTATATACTAATTTACTGAAGTAAATTTGAAAATTTAATTGATATTTAGGTAAATTTATGAATAATGAAAAGTTACTCTTATTTGCTATAAAATACTCTATGTAAAACTTACAAATGATATTATCATGCTATTGATGCACTAGAGGCTTTACTAAATGTCAAATCGTTTATCATGTATAAAATAATTACCTTGATAAAAACAAGCAGAAACAAAATATTTCCTGATAAGTTGCTCAAGATTTATATTTAACAAGAAAAACTCCTAATATTAGTAATTTTCAGCCCAGTTTCCTCAAATTGAAAGAGGAATTGATACAAATAATAATGGGTGACAAACAGATGTGGTGATATATTCCTCTAGAAAATCTCACTGACTTTCAAATAATCAAAAAAAAAATTTCCTTGTCACTCATTTTTTGTTCGGCCCACATAAGAATTATGAGATGATGATGATTAATTTCTATGAATGTGACTATATACTTTATTAATTCACTTATTAGAGAAGCAGATATCTTTTGAGGCCCTCCCTGTCTTAAACAATATGACAGGTGCTGATGTAGAGTAATGAAAGACAAATAGTATGACATTAAATAATTTTTAAATTTATGATATTCAGTTGTCTTTAGATATATCTAAATAAAGTCTCAATTCACATTTTTTTGAGAAATACAAAAAGAGAAAAAGCAGTAGAACTACTTCTAAATTTTTAAGTAGATTAAGTACATCAGGTAAAATTAGTCTTGTGGTTTTTGAAAGCCTAAATATAGTCTTTGATTCTGACATTTATATTGCAATCAATACAATATATGCTCTCCTATGGCAATATCTACATTAAAATATTTGTAGAAGTATGAATAAAATCTCATAGATAAAATCTGTAATCTCTATTATAAAGCTGAGTCACAAATGTGTTAAAGAGTTTGATAGAAACCTTCAAGATGGTGGAGGAGTAAGACGTGGAGATCACCTTCCTCCCCACAAATACATCAGAAACACATCTACATGTGTAACAACTCCTACAGAACACCTACTGAACGCAGGCAGAAGACCTCAGACTGCCCAAAAGGCAAGAAACTCCCCATGTACCTGGGTAGGGCAAAAGAAAACCGAAAAAGAATAGGGATGAGACCTGAACGACTGGGAGGGAGCTGTGAAGGAGGAAACGTTTCCACACACTAGGAAGCCACTTCACTGGCGGAGATGGGGGTGCATGTGGGGGAGGGGGAAGCTTCAGAGCCATGGAGGAGAGCACAGTAACAGGGGTGCAGAGGGCAAAGTGGACAGATTCCCACACAGAGGATGGGTGATGACAACCAGCACCCACCAGCCCAAGAGGCTTGTCTGCTCACCTGCCGGGAGGGGCGGGTGGGGGCTGGGAGCTGAGGCTCAGGCTTCTGAGGTCAGATCTCAGTGAGAGGACTGGGGTTGGCTGCATGAACACAGCCTGAAGGGGGCTACTGCACCAAAGCTAGCCTAGAGGGAGTCTGGGAAAAAGTCTGGACCTGTCTAAGAGGCAAGAGACAATTGTTTTGGGGTGCAAGAGGAGAGGGGATTCAGAGCACCACCTAAACAAGCTCCAGAGATGGGCACGAGCCACGGCTATCAGAACAGACACCAGAGATGGGCAGGGAATCCTAAGGCTACTGCTGCAGCCACCAAGAAGCCTGTGTGCAAGCACAGGTCACTATCTACAACTCCTGTCCCAGGAGCCTGTGCAGCCCACCTCTGCCAGGGTCCGGTGATACAGGAACAATTTCCCCTGGAGAACAAACGGCACACCTCAGGCAGTTGCAAGGTCATGCTGGACTCTGCCACCACAGGCTTGCCCTGCATTCCGTCCCCTCTCTTCCCCCGGTCTGAGTGAGCCAGAGCCCCCTAATCAGCTGCTGCTTTAACCCCATCCTGGCTGAGAGAGGGACAGACACGCTCATGAGACCTACAAACAGAGGTGGGGCCAAAACCAAAGCTGAACCCCAAGAGCTGTGCGAACAAAGAAGAGAAAGAGAAATCTCTCCCAGCAGCTTCAGGAGCAGCAGGTTAAATCTCCACAATCAAATTGATGTACCCTGCATATGTGGAATACCAGAACAGACTACGAATCAACCCAAAATTGAGGCGGTGGAATTTGGGAGCAATGATATTATATATTTTTCCTTTTTCTCTTTTTGCGAGTGTGTATGTGTATGCTCCTTTGTGTGACTTTGTCTGTATAGCTTTGTGATTACCATTTGTTCTAGGTTCTATCTGTCTGGTTATTTTTGTGGTTGTTGTTGTTTTCTCTTTTGTTATTATTATTATTTTTTTGGTATAGTTTTTAACGCTGGTTATAATAGGTGGATTTGTTTTTGGTTTGGTTGCTCTCTTCTTTCTTTTTTTATTTTTAATAATTTTATTCATTATTTATTTTTTAAAATTTATTTTATTTTATTCTTCCTTTCTTTCTTTTTTCTCCCTTTTTTTCTGAGCTGTGTGGCTGACAGGGTCTTGGTGCTCCAGCTGGGTGTCAGGCCTGTGCCTCTGAGGTGGGAAAGCTGAGTTCAGGACACTGGTCCACAAGACACCTCCAGCTCCACGTAATATCAACCAGCAAAAGCTCTCCCAGAAATCTCCATTTCAATGTTAAGACCCAACTCCAATCAACAACCAGCAAGCTACAGTGCTGGGCACCCTAAGCCAAAAAACTAACAACACAGAAACACAACCCCACCATTAGTAGAGAGGCTGCCTAAAATCATAACAAGGTCACAGACTCCCCAAAACACAGTAGCGGATGTGGTCCTGCCCTCCAAAAAGAAAAGATCCAACCTCATCCAACTGAACGCAGGCACTATTCTCCTCCACCAGGAAGCCTACACAACCCACTGAACCAACCTTAGCCACTGGGGGCAGACACCAAAAACAATGGGAACTATGGACCTGCAGCCTGTGGAAAGGAGACTCCCAAACACAGTAAATTAAGCAAAATAGGAAGACAGAGAAACCCACAGAAGATGAAGGAGCAAGGTAAAAAACCACCAGACCAAACAAATGAAGAGGAAATAGGCAGTCTACCTGAAAAAGAATTCAGACTAATGATAGTAAAGATGATCTAAAATCTTGGAAATAGAAAGCAGAAAATACAAAATATGTTTAGCAAGGACCTAGAAGAACTAAAGAAAAAACAAACAGTGGTGATCAACAAAATAAATGAAATTAAAATTCTCTAGAACTAATCAATAGCAGAATAACTGAGGCAGAAGAACAGATAAGTGACCTGGAAGATAAAATAGTGGAAATAACGACTGTGGCTCAGAATAAAGAAAGAAGAATGAAAAGAATTGAAGACAGTCTTAGAAACTTCTGGGAAACATTAAACACACCAATGTTCGAATTATAGGGGTCCCAGAAGAAGAAGAGAAAAAGAAAAGGACTGAGAAAATATTTGAAGAGATTATAGTTGAAAACTTCCCTAAAATGGGAAAGGAAATAGTTAATCAACTCCAGGAAGCACAGAGAGTCCCATACAGGATAAATACAAGGAGAAACACTCCAAGACACATATTAACAAAACTATCAAAAATTAAAAACAAATAAAAAATATTAAAAGCAGCAAAGGAAAAACAACAAATAACATACAAGGGAATCCCCATAAGTTTAACAGTTGATCTTTCAGCAGAAACTCTGCAAGCCAGAAGGGAGTGACAGGACAAATTTAAAGTGATGAAAGGGAAAAACCTACAACCAAGATTACTCTACCCAGCAAGGATCTCATTCAGATTTGACAGAGAAATGAAAACCTTCACAGACAAGCAAAAACTAAGAAAATTCATCACCACCAAACCAGCATTACAACAAATGCTAAAGGAACTTCTCTAGGCAGAAAACACAAAAGAAGGAAAAGACCTACAATAACAAACCCAAAACAATTAAGAAAATGGTGATAGGAACATACGTATTGATAATTACCTTTAATGTAAATGGATTAAATGCTCCAACCAAAAGACATAGACTGACTGAATGGATACAAAAACAAGACCCATATATATGCTGTCAACAAGAGACCCACTTCAGACCTAGGGACACATACAGACTGAAAGTGAGGGGATGGAAAAAGATATTCCATGCAAATGAACAGCAAAAGAAAGCTGGAGTAGCAATTCTCATATCAGACAAAACAGACTTTAAAATAAAGACGATTACAAGAGATAAAGAAGGACACTACATAATGATCAAGGGATCAATCCCAGAAGAAGATATAACAATTGTAAATATCTATGCACCCAACATAGGAGCACCTCAGTACACAAGGCAAATGGAAACAGCCATAAAAGGGGAAATTGACAGTAACAAAATAAGAGTAGGGGACATTGACATCCCACTTACACCAATGGACAGATCTTCCAAAATGAAAATAAATAAGGAAACACAAGCTTTAAATGATACATTAAACAAGATGGACTTAACTGATATTTAGAGGACATTCCATCCAAAAGAAACAGAATACACATGCTTCTCAAGTGCTCATGGAACATTCTCCACAATAGATCATATCTTGGGTCACAAATCAAGCCTTGGTAAATTTAAGAAAATTAAAATCCTATCACGTATCATTTTGGACCACAATGCTATGAGATTAGATATAAATTACAGGGAAAAATCTGTAAAAAATAAAAACACATGGGGGCTAAACAATACATTACTTAATAACGGAGGAATTACTGAAGAAATCAAAGAGGAAATCAAAAAATACTTAGAAACAAATGACAATGAAAACACAATGACCCAAACTTATGGGATGCTGGAAAAGCAATTCTTAGAGGAGAAGTTTAAAGCAATACAATCCTACCTCAAGAAACAAGAAACATCTCAAATAAACAACATAAACTTACACCTAAAGCAATTAGAGAAAGAACCAAAAAAAAAAAAAAAAAAAAAAAAAAACCCAGATTAGCAGAAGGAAAGAAATCATAAAGATCAGATCAGAAATAAATGAAAAAGAACACAAAAGACCCCAAACAACCAAAGCAATCTTGTGAAAGAAAAACGGAGCTGGAGGAATCTGGTTCCCTGTCTTCAGACTGTACTACAAAGCTACAGTAATCTAGACAGTATGGTACTGGCATAAAAACAGAAATATTGATCAATGGAACAGGAGAGAAAGCCCAGAGATAAACCCACACACATATGGTCAACTTATTTTTGATAGAGGAGGAAATAATATACAATGGAGAAAAGACAGCCTCTTCAATATGTGGTGCTGGGAAAACTGGACAGCTACATGTAAAAGAATTAAATTAGAACACTCCCTAACACATACACAATAATAATATCAAAATGGATTAAAAACCTAAATATAAGGCCACACATAATAAAACTCTTAGAGGAAAACATAGGCAGAACACTCAATGACATAAATCACAGCCAGATCCTTTTTGACACACCTCCTAGGGAAATGGAAATAAAAACAAAAAATAAACAAATGGGACCTAAAGAAACTTCAAAGCTTTTGCACAACAAAGGAAACCATAAACAAGATGAAAAGACAACCCTCAGAATGGGAGAAAATGTTTGCAAATGAAGCAACTGACAAAGGATTAATCTCCAAAATTTACAAGCAGCTCATGCAGCTCAATGTTAAAAAAACAAACAACCCACTCCAAAAATGGGCAGAAGACCTAAATAGACATTTCTCCAAAGAAAATATACAGATTGGCAACAAACACATGAAAGAATGCTCAACATCTCTAATCATTAGAGAAATGTAAATCAAAACTACAATGAGGTGTCACTTCACACCAGTCAGAATGGCCATCATCAAACAATCTACAAACAATAAATGCTGGAGAGGGTGTGGAGGAAAGGGAACCCTCTTGCACTGTTGGTGGGAATGTAAATTGATACAGCCTCTATGGAGAACAGTATGGAGGTTCCTTAAAAAACTAAAAATAGAACTACGATACGACCCAGCAATCCCACTACTGGGCATATACCCTCAGAAAAACATAATTCAAAAAGAGTCATGTACCACAATGTTCATTGCAGCATTCTTTACAATAGCCAAGACATGGAACCAACCTAACTGTCCATTGACAGATGAATGGATAAAGAAGATGTAGCACATATATACAATGGAATATTACTCAGCCATAAAAGGAAACGAAATTGAGATATTTGTAGTGATTTGGATGCACCTAGGGTCTGTCATACAGAGTGAAGTAAGTCAGAAAGAGAAAAACAAATACCGTATGCTAACACATATATATGGAATCAAAAAAAAAAAAAAATAGGTTATGAAGAACCTAGGGGCAAACCAGGAATAAAGAAACAGATGTAGAGAATGGACTTGAGGACATGCGGAGGGGAAGGGAAAGCTGGGACAATGTGGGAGAGTGCCATCGACTTATATATATGACAAAATGTACAATGATAGCTAGTGGGAAGAAGCCGCATAGCACATGGAGATCAGCTCAGTGCTTTGTGACCAGCTAGAGGGGTGGGATAGGGAGGGTGGGAGGGAGACGCAAGAGGGAGGAGATATGGGGATATATGTATATGTATAGCTGATTCACTTTGTTATAAAGCAGAAACTAACACAACATTGCAAAGCAATTATACTCCAATAAAGATGTTTAAAAGAAAAGTTTGGTAACTTGAGATGAATAACTAGATAAGCTTTCTGCTTCAAGGAAATAAATGCATAAATAATATATTGAAACCTTACAATCAAACTCTTGCCCTGAGGCTCTAATAAAGTATATAAGACTTCTCTTTGGAAAAGAGAAAATTCTTCCAACTCAGTATACAACAACCAAGGATTCCCCTTTCCAGTGATACTTCTATAAATGGATATAAAAGTGGCCTTCCTTAATTAACAGTTACAAAAAATAAACATTCATATAAATTAAGCTACACAAAGTTTTTGGTTTTTTTTTTCTTTTTTCTCTTTACTCAGGGGAAGAATGCAGTTAAAACTGACAAATATATTTTTAGTATGGGTGAAGCTTTACATCTCCCTTGTTAGTTGCATCACCCCCAATTATATTTTTGCCACAAATAGGTGAAGCTTGTACTTGCCAGTCTCTTTAGTGATATCTCCTGGAGAGAGCAAGCACAATCATCCTCACTAATTGCCACTGAACTGTGACTTGGTCATGCTGCTCCACTGCACATTTCTGTAATTTTACTCTTTGTTTGCAAAGGGCTAAGAAAGTTTTGTGAAGTTTTTGTTTGTTTGTTTTGTACTGTGCTACCATGAATGGAATAAAAAGTAAATACTTTTTCTCCCCTCTTAACATTGAGAAATGGCAGCTTAACTGAATACATTGATCTATACAGGTGACAGTGCCACAGGTATGAATTCTGTATCCATTCACCTATAATACTTCTGAGAATTTCTAAAAGTCCCTTCAAAATTAGACAAAAAAAAAAAAAAAAAAAAAGAAAGGAAAGGAAAGGAAAGGGAAGGGAAGGGAAAGAAAGGGAAGGAAATGATAGAAAAGAAAAGAAAAGAAAAGAAAAGATGGTGGTGTGGGAAGACACCAAGTTAGTGTCTCCCAACAACTAGGGCACCTGCCAGCCGCTGGTGGGAGAGCCTGGCACCCAAAGAGATGGGAGGAACCCCCAAGTGAACTGATAGGATGTGGGGGGACTGAGGGGGGAGGAGAAGTGGAGGCCAGACAGGATCAGCACCCCTGTGGCTGGGGAGATCAGGAGAGGCAGGCAGGAGGGGCTCTCTAGGAGGAGCAGGAGAGGAGGAGAGGGTGTTTGCCCCACCCACTCAGGCACGGTAACATGCTGAGCTCCCAGGTGATGTCCTCCAACATCTGAGACCAGGGGTTGGGGGCACACCTGGGCCCCTTCTGTTCCATTGAACCAGAGCCCCACCACCCACAGCCTCCAGGGCCTTTTCCAGCCCTGTGGGTCGTAAGCATAAGCCCCACCCACCACCCAAACCTCACCTGTCCTTAGGCACTGCCCAGCACAGCCAAGGCCTTTTCCCTCTTTTCTTCTTTTTTCCCTCCTCCTCTTTTTTACTATTTTGGTACTGTTCTACATTCCAGTTGTTGAGTCATCTATATTTATTTTTATATTCTTTCTAACATACCTGTTAATTTCTTAGTCTAATTTTATTTTTTACTTTGTTATTGTTCTCTATCTTTAAACATTATTTTTGGCCACCACATGTGCCTTGCAGGATCTTAGTTCACGAGCTGGGGGTCAGGTTGAAGCTCCTGTGGTGGGAGCTCCAAGTCCGAACCACTGGACTAACAGAGAACCTCAGACCCCACTGAGTATTCATCAGAGTGAAATCTCACGGAGGTCCTCATCAGCACCAAGACCCATCTCTACCCAACAGCCTACAAACTCCAGTGTTGGAAGCCTCAGGCCAAATGATGAGTAAGACAGGAACACAATCCAACTCACTAAAAAAAAGAAAAATGAGATGGCAAAAAAATATGTCACAAATGAAGGAGCAAGGTAAAAACTTACAAGACCAAATAAATGAAGAGGAAATAGGAATTTCAGAGTATTGATAGTAAAGATGATCCAGAATCTCAGAAATAGAATGGAGGCATGGATTAAAAAAATACAAGAAATGTTTAAAATGATCTAGAAGAACTAAAGAACAACAAAAGAGAGATGAACAACACAATAACTGAAATGAAAAATACACTAGAAGGAATAAATACAAAATAACAGAGGCAGAAGAAAGAATAAGTGAGCTGGAAGACAAAATGGTGGAAATAACTGCTGAGGAGCAGAATAAAGAAAAAGAAAGAAAAGAATTGAAGACAATCTCAGAGACCTCTGGGACAACACTAAATCCCCCAACATTCGAATTATAAGGGTCCCAGAAGAAGAGAAAGAGAAAGGGTCTGAGAAAATATTTGAAGAGATTATAGTCAAAAACTTCCCTAACATGGGAAAGGAAATAGTCACTCAAGTCCAGGATGCACAGAGAGTCCCATACAGTATAAACCCAAGGAAAAACACACCAAGACACATATTAATCAAACTAACAAAAATTAAATTCAAAGAAATAGTATTAAAAGTAACAAGGGCAAAACAAAAATGACATACAAAGGAATCCCCATAAGGTTATCAGCTGATTTTTCAGCAGAAATTCTGCAGGCCAGAAAGGAGTGGCAGGATATAATTAAAGTGATGAAAGAGAAAAATCTGCAACCAAGATTACTCTACCTAGCAAGGATCTCATTCAGATTTGATGGAAGAATCAAAAGATTTTCAAACAAACAAAAGCTAAGTGAATTCAGCACCACTAAACCAGCTTTACAACAAATGTTAAAGAAATTTCTCTAGGCGGGAAACACAAGAAAATAAAAAGACCCACAAAAACAAACCCAAAACAATTAAGAAAATGGTAATAGGAACAAACATATCAATAATAACCTTGAATGTAAATGGATTAAATGCCCCAACCAAAAGACACAGACTGGCTGAATGTTTACAAAAACAAGACCCATATATATCCTGCCTACAGGAGACACACTCCTAGGGACACATACAGACTGAAAGTAAAGGGATGGAAAAATATATTCCATGCAAATGGAAATCAAAAGAAAGCTGGAATAGCAATACTCATATCAGATAAGATAGACTTCAAAATAAAGACTGTTGCAAGATATAAGGAGGGACACTACATAATGATCAAAGGATCAATCCAAGAATAAGATATAACAATTATAAATGTTTATGCACCCAACATAGGTGTACCTAACTACATAAGGCAAATGCTAACAACCATGAAAGGAGAAATTGACAGTAACACAATAATAGTAGGGAACTTTAACACCACACTTACAGCAATGCACAGATCATCCAAACAGAAAATAAATAAGGAAACACAAGCTTTAAATGACACAATAGACCAGATAGATTTAATTGATATTTGTAGAACATTCTACCCAAAAGTGGCAGAATACACTTCCTCTCAAGTGCACACAGAACGTTCTCCAGGATAGATCACATCTTGCGTCACAAATCAAGCCTTGGAAAATTTAAGAAAATTGAAATCATATCAAACACCTTTACTGACCACAATGCCCTGAGATTGCAAATCAATTACAGGGAAAAAACTGTAAAAAACACAAACACATGGAAGCTAAACAATGCACTACTAAATAACCAAGAGATCACTGAAGAAATCAAAGAAGAAATAAAAAATATACAAAGAAACAAATGACAACAAAAACAAGAAGACCCAAAACCTATGGGAGGCAGCAAAAGCAGTTCTAAGAGGGAAGTTTATAGCAATTCAATCTCACCTCAAGAAACAAGAAAAATCTCAAATAAACAATCTAATCCTACACTTAAAACAACTAGAGAAAGAAGAACAAGGAAAACCCAAATTTAGCAGAAGAAAAGAAATCATAAAGATCAGATCAGAAATAAATGAAAAAGAAATGAAGAAAAGAATAGCAGAGATCAATAAAACTAAAAGCTGGTTCTTTGAGAAGAAAATCAAAATTAATAAACCCTTAGCCAGACTATCAGAAAAAAAAGGGAGAAGACACAACTCAATAAAATTAGAAACAAAAAAGGAGAAATCACAACTGACACTGCAGAAATACAAAGGATTATAAGAGACTACTACAAGCAATTATATACCAATAAAATGGACAACCACAAAGAAATGGGCAAATTCTTGGAAAGGTACAATTTTCCAAGACTGAAGCAGGAATAATTAGAAGATATAAACAGACCTATCACAAGTAATGAAATTAAACTGTAATTAAAAATCTTCCAACAAACAATAGACCAGGACTAGATGACTTCACAGGTGAATTCTATCAAACATTTAGAGAAGACCTAACACCCATTCTTATCAAATTCTTCCAAAAAATTGCAGAAGGAGAAACACTCCCAAATTCATTCTACGAAGCCACCATCACCCTGACACCAAAACCAGAAAAAGATATCACAAAAAAAGAAAATTAGAGACCAATATCACTGATGAACATAGATGAAAAAACCTTGAACAAATACTAGCAAACAAAATCCATCAACACATTAAAGGATCATACACCATGATCAAGTGTGATTTATCACAGGGATGCAAGGATTCTTCAATATATGCAAATCAATCAATGTGATACACCACATTAACAAATTAAGGAATAAAAACCATATGCTCATCTCAATAGATGCAGAAAAAGCTTTTGACAAAATTCAACACCTGTTTATGATAAAAACTCTCCAGAAAATGGGCATAGAGGGAACCAACCTCCACCTACTAAAGGCCATATATGACAAACTCACAGCAAACATAATACTCAATGGTGAAAAACTGAAAGCATTTCCTCTAAGATCAGGAACAAGCAAGGATGTCCATTCTCACTGATCTTATTCAGCACAGCTTTGGAAGATGTAGCCATGGTAAGCAGAGAAGAAAAAGATATAAAAGGAATACAAATTGGAAAAGAAAAAGTAAAACTGTCACTGTTTTCAAATGACATGATACCATACATAGAAAATCCTAAAGATGTCACTAGAAAACTACCTAGAAGTAATCAATGAATTTGGTAAGGTTGAAGGATACAAAATTAATGCACAGAAATCTCTGGCATTTCTATACACCAAGAATTAAAAATCAGAAAGAGAAATTAAGGAAACACTCCCATTTACCATTGCAACAGAAAGAATAAAATACCTAGGAATAAACCTGCCTAGGAGGCGAAAGCCTTGTACTCAGAAAACTATAAAACAAAGATGACATAAACAGATGGAGAAATATACTATGTCCTTGAGTTGGAAGAATCAATTTTGTGAAAATGACTATACTACCCAAAACAGTCTACAGATTCAGTGCAATCCCTATCAAACTACCAATGGCATTCTTCACTGAATTAGAACAAAAAATTTTACAATTCATGTGGAAAAACAAAAGAACCCAAATAGTCAAAGCAATCTTGAGAAAGAAAAACAGAGCTGGAGGAATTAGGCTCCCTGACTTCAAACTATACCACAAATCTTCAGTAATCAAGACAGTATGGTACTGGCACAAAAACAGAAATATAGATCAATGGAACAGGATAGAATGCCCAGAGATAAACCCACACACATATAGTCACCTAATTTATGACAAAGGAGGCAAGAACATACAATGGAGAAAAGACAGCTTCCTCAATAAGTGGTGCTAGGAAAACTGGACAGGTACCTGTAAAAGTATGAAATTAGAACACTCCCTAACACCACACACGAAAATAAACTCCACATGGATTAAAGACCTAAATGTAAGGCCAGACACTAAAACTCTTAGAGGAAAACATAGAAAAACACTCTTTGACATAATCCACAGCAAGATCTTTTTTGACCCACCTCCTAGAGTAACAGAAATAAAAACAAAAATGAAACAAATGGGACTTAATTAAACTAAAAAGCTTTTGCACAGCAAGGGTAACCATAAACAAGACAAAAAACAACCCCCAGAATGGGAGAAAATATTTGCAAATGAAACAACAGACAAAAGATTAATCTCCAAAATATACAAACAGACCATTACCTCAATATCAAAAAAACAAACAATCCAATTAAAATATGGATGGGAAACCTAAATAGACATTTCACCAAGGAAAACATACAGATGGCCAAGAGGCACATGAAAAGAGGCTCAACATCACTAACTATTAGAGAAATGTAAATCAAAACTACAATGAGGTATCACCTCACGCTGGTCAGAATAGCCATTATCAAAAAATCTAGAAACAATCAGTGCTGGAAAGCGTGTGGTGAAAAGGGAACTCTCCTGCACTGTTGGTGGAAATGTAAATTAATACAACCATTATAGAAAACAGTATGGAAGTTCCTTAAAAAACTAAAAATACAGCTAGCATATGACCCAGCAATCCCACTACTGGGCATATACCCTGAGATAAACATAATTCAAAAAGAGACATGTCCCACAATGTTCATTGCAGCACTATTTACAATAGCCAAGACATGGAACCAACCTAAATGTTCATTGACAGATGAATGGATAAAGAAGATGTAGCACATATATACAATGGAATATTACTCAGCCATAAAAAGAAATGAAATTGAGTTATTTGTAGTGAGGTGGATGGACCTAGAGTCTGTCATACAGAATGAAGTAAGTCAGAAAGAGAAAAACAAATACTTTATGCTAATTCATATATATGAAATCTAAAATAAAAAAAAAAAAAAAGTAAGCTACTGATGAACCTAGTTGCAGGGCAGGAATAAAGATATAGACATAGAGAACGGACCGGAGGACACAGGGTGGGAGGGGGGAGCTGGGATGAAGTGAGAGTAGCATCGACATATATACACTACCGAATATAAAATAATTAGCTAGTGGAAAGCAGCAGCATAGCACAGGGAGATCAAATTGGTGCTTTGAGATGACCTATAGGGATGGGATAGGGAGGTTGTGAGGGAGGCTCAAGAGGGAGGGAATATGGGGACACATGTATGCATATGGCTGATTCACTTTGGCATACAACAGAAACTAACACAGTACTGTGAAGCAATTATACTCCAATAAAGATCTATTTTTAAAAAATTAGCAAAGTTTATTGTATGCTAGTTATACCTGAATAAAGCTAGAGAAAAACGGACAAGACAAAAATTAAAACGGAGCCTGGATAAAACTGAAATAACTTCAAGAGGACTGATTTAAAAGAAAAGGACAGCAAAAATAAAAATATATTAGAAAAGAAAAGAAAAAAAGAAAAAGAAACTAAATAGGACTCATGGAGACTGTAGAACTCACAGTAAAGCTGTGGATTATTTAGATTATTGTGCTTCTAAAACCTATTTATTACATTTACCTTCATTTTGAGTGTTGACAAGGATGAATTAATTTTGATTTATAAACAAAAAAAGCAAAACGTGATGGAATCTGAACATGTCTAAAAGGTGACATTTACTCATAATTTACTTACCAAAACAAGCTTAAATTTCAAATTATGTCCATATCTATTTGCCATAACAATTCACATATATTTGTATTTTAATCAAATGTGAATATTTTCTATTATTAGAATCCCTTTCTCATAAAAGTTTTGAGGTGTTGTTAATATTATTATTATTCATAATTAATCATTAGATTATGAGATTACCTCTAGAGTTGATAGTCGACATCTTTTTCACTGTAAAGAGGGGTATTCTATATGTCTCCTCAATCTGTTTTAATTTAATGTATTGTTTTACATACTGGCTATAATTCAATGAGTCTATCTCCTTCCATGATCCTTTATAGTCCTAGCATTAGTGCATTGATTGTCACATAGAAAGAGATCAATGAGTGTATACTAAATTGAGTATAAAGCACTGACTTTGGAATGTAGAACTGACTTTCAAGAAGCTGTGAACTTTAGTGAAAAATCATTGCATTCAAAATGCATTCATTATTCATAGTACTTTGATACTATTGCAATAAAAAATTTTAAATGCATTATATCCAATATATGTTTTTTGTGCAATAGGTTAGTTTTATTAATTCCACTTACTCTTCTCTTCAGTTGGTTTATCAGAGATACAACTTAAATTCTGGAGAGAGAGGCTCAGCCTCCCACAATCAAACAGTTAGGCCCAGTAATGCCTTGGACATGTTCAGTGAGTTACAACATCATTCATAAATTAGACATTTTCTATCATTGCCTGGATAAGTTGATGTATTTTCTGTAAAGGTTACATTTAGAATGTTATGATAACATCTTAAATACATGCCCTAGATTGAGATTTAATCTTCACGCTGTCTACCATTTCCCTGACAATATGAATGTACGGAGTATGTAAGCACATATTTATACATATTCTAACTCACAACTATAAACCATCATATTTGGATAACCCATAAAGAAGTCAATTTTTTTATATAAATAAAAAAGCCTCTATTTTCTAACCACACTAACTTTTCAGCTTCCTAAAATTCCCACTGTAATTACTGTGGTCCTATATTTCTACCTCCCTCTCATGGTGACTTCTACGGCCACCTCTTCGCCTCTCTGCCTCTGGTATCATTTACAATCATTTATTTTCAATCTGAAGTTAACCCTGCCTGCAAACAGGGCACTTCTAACAATGTCAATTTGTTTATGTTGCAGTTCTATTTAAATCCCTCCATGGTTCACTTTTCCATATAAAAAACTCTGAACGTAATACAAAATGCTCACATTGTTCTAGCTGTGGTCTCTCTTTCCAGTTTTTTTCCCCATTTTCCTATTCCTGAGTCACAAAATTCCCTGCCACATATCACATACCTTTATACATCTGTCATTCATAAACTTCCCTCCTTCTAAAACCCACCTCTTCCTTATGATCTCTTCTGAATCATCCTTTGAATCATCTAAAAAGCCATCTTTCCATGAAGAACACATGTTTTACAGACTGAATGGATGATCCCTACTTTCACACAATTCATTTACAGACCTGTGCTATAGCATTTTCCATAGTAAAATGAACAACTGTGTGTTAATATTTCTGTCTTCTTCGGTGGATCATGTAGTGTTAACAATGAGAGGCTTGAAGTTGAGTCATATTCATCCTATTATCTCTAGATTCCACCACGCACTCTGGCACATGGTAAGTTAGATGTTATAATGGTTGATTTAGTTAAACATACAAGCTACATAACTATTAAAATTTAATTTAGATATATCATGAGCTAGGATAATAACTAAATAATAATACAAAGACTATGATCATCATATTAATCTAGACTTCTAAGATAGTATTTTTCACCGTTTTTCTTTGTAAGAAAATTGCATTCTTCATAATTCTCCATCTTTTTCTCATGCTGTTCTTTCTCATCGTATCACAAGTTTTTTTTTTTTTTTTCTCTTCTTCTCCCTTTGCGTCCTTCCACTCCTGCTTCCTCTTCTTCTAATAATAATGACAAAAGTATTCCCATAAATCTCTTTCCTTGCATTCTTCTCTTCCAGCACTCTTTTCAGTTGTTATCAGCTCCTAGACTTTAAAACATCTAAATTTATCAACTCACAAAATAATTTATTAAGCCATATGTTTCTCCTAATTCTAAGCTCCCATTGACTACAAACTAAATATTATACTGGTAACTCAGACTCAAAATACTCACACATATTCACTATATTCTCAAAAAATGTTATAGTGAAACTTAAGAACCGGGTAATGAAATCCTGTAATAAAATCCTGACTCTACCCTTTATTAGCTCTACAATTTGAGGAAAAGTGTCTACCTTTTATGTGCCTTGAAGTCCTTTCCTGTAAAATGAGCATAATACAGTTATTTATTAGTCTTATATTAAAGATTCAATGAAGCCAAGTTTGTAAAAATCTTAGCTTAAAACTAATACAAGAATAGATCTTAATAAATGACAGGTAATATTATTGAAAGTGCTGACTTGCTAATTTCTATTAATGGTATCCCCCTTCTTTTAGGCATTGATTTTTTTAAGCTTTTCATGGGCACTTTTCTTTTCCTGCTACATGTATCAAGTACTTGACAAGTCCTATTGATTCTGTACTAGTAATAAATTGTTCATGTATGCTCATTTTTCATTTTCCAAATTAATCATTCTATTTCAATCATCTGTTGTTTTTTCCTGAGCTACTCATGATCTCTCACCCCTTTCCTATCCTGCATGCTACCCAGGTGAAAATTTTTGAACTTAACACTATCAGTGCTAATTTTTTGCTCTAAACTAGTCAGTGGTTCCACATCTCCTACTGAGTCATTTCTAAACTCAGGTGTTCATTTTGAACCCTTCAATTTTTAGCCACAGCCTGCATTTTCAGTCTTATATCCCACTAATTTTATATGTAGCCTATTCTACATATATAGACTATGCTAGAATAGTCTACAGATATATAACCTACATAT
Organism: Balaenoptera acutorostrata; assembly: GCF_949987535.1. Classification (NCBI taxonomy): domain Eukaryota; kingdom Metazoa; phylum Chordata; class Mammalia; order Artiodactyla; family Balaenopteridae; genus Balaenoptera; species Balaenoptera acutorostrata. The sequence continues at coordinate 45,733,495 of NC_080081.1, forward strand.
ATAATTAGTGTGATATATATAGTGTGATATATATATATATATTTATATATATATATTTATTTATTTATATATGTTCACAATACAGACTATAGTCCAACCAAATTAAACTACCAAACTTTACCTAAAATATTACCTTTTCCTAATAGATCTATATTATGCCACTTCACTAACATAAAATATACCTTTGTCTCATACTCCCACAAACTTCTGCCTGTCACAATTCTCTACCTCATCAGTAAAATAAAGGGGTGGAAGTAGAGGATCACAAAAGCCTTTTTGTCTGTGAAATTATATGGTTGTATTAAAAATCTATCCATTTTTTTTTGTAGCCCATTTTAAATGCTACCAATGTTATCAACCCTTTAATTTTCCCCTTAGGTATGTGAAGGTATTTTCACAAGTGTTTAAGAACCCAAGCTTTTGACTTAGACCCACTGAATTTCAACACAGCTCTGCCTCATACCAGTTTTGTGACTCTGGCCAAGCTACTGTGACTCTCATTCTTGCCCTCAGTGATCTTATCAAGAAAAGGAAATAATAATAAAATTGACCCCACAGAACTGTTGTGACTTGTTAACAAGATCTTGAAATTTAAGCCAAGTGATGTACTACAAAATCTGAGTCTTTATTAAGTTCTTGCTCTCTTAACATGTATAGCAATTTTTGTCATCTTAGTGTATCAGAACTTACATTAAAAATAATAATACATGTGTTTTCCCCATGACATGATAAGTTATTTAAGAATATAATCCTGTCTATGTATTGTGAAAGAGCACACACCAATAATAAATATCAAATAAATATTTAATGAATTAATCAGTATACATTTAGGAAATATTACTGATTAGATGAAGCATTAAAATGCTGACCAATGGAATCTGAGACATAACTAGGCAATTGTCCTGACTCATATTTAAGTTCAACCACCGATATTGGACTTAGTACCATAGACACTCTGTGCTATAGATTCTTTATTTGTATATCAGAATAATATCTTCCTCTCAGGTTACCAAAGGCAGAAAGAAATAATTTGTATAACTTTTAATAATTTTATAAAAATATAGTTTATTTTTATAATATTAATTGTGACCTAATAAGAGAACAATAAATACAATTTACTTCTATAATATGTTTAATTCATTATCTGCATCTCATAACATTATAACCAATTACAGCTATAACAAAACAGTCAGAAGTCGGCAAATTTTGTTTTTAAACTTTGTGTTTTATTTTTTTTACTATTTATTATCTCTTACCCATGTGACACAAACTTCTTACACAGAGGCTTTGGGCACCATGAGGCTGCCCAGTGCTTCATCCTCCAGGCTTGCTCTAGTTCAGATGTAATGCATTAGCTCCATTTTATTACCTATTTATTACCTAGAGCACTACGCTGCATTCTAGCCCCTCCAACACTGTATCGACACCATTTCCTCACACTTTAGTCTTACTAACGAAATTGGTATTAAGTACTCCCTAAGTGCCATACATTAAAGTAACTGCTTTAATCGGAATATCTTAGAACATTTTTCACAACATTTCAATGAGGTAAGCTTTATTATTGTTGTTATTAATATCCATAAAATAGGGATAAGAAAACAAATGAAGAAAAGCAGGCACTTAGTCAGTGTAACACAGGACAGCCAGCACCTGGGCTATCTAAAAGTTGAGCCCCAAACATCCTACTCTTTACCACTTTGTTGGAGGAGGTCATCGAGAGGACATGACCTGTGAGAGGGACCCTGGCAATCAGAGGCTCCTTATTCTCTCCCCTGTCTTTGGAATGGGCATTCTGCCCACTCCGCCCACACTAGGAGCCATTTCAAGAATGCAGTTTTGAGAGTAATGTATTGTTGAGACCATCTGGACTGAATATGTGACTGAACACTTTTCAAGGCCTATCTATACATTTTTTAAATATGGAGAGGAAGAGGAGTGTGGGCTGTGGAGATCTACTTGTCTTTTAGTCTCCCAAGACAAGCCTCATACTTAAGTCCCTTGTTTATTAAACCTGCCACATGCCAATCTAGTGTGGTCCTTTTTCATTACCCTTGCCCTCCAGGGACCAGTTTTGAATTTCATCCCAGGTACTGCTGAAGTTTCAAACCAACACACTCCCCTGTAAGGAGTGGGGGTGTTTAAGGGAACCTACAGGATAGCTGTCTGTAGTCAGAGAAGGGAAAGGAAAAGAATCAAAGAGGAATACATATGAGCTGGGAATTTCCCTTTTATATCTTAAAATTCCCCGGAATAAAAAGAACACAATTTAGCAAATAAATAAGAGTCTCATGAATACAATTGTAAAAAGGAAAAAAAAAAAAAAAAAAAAAAACTTAAGAAGTTTAAAAGTCGTAAAATGTAAAAGTAAATATTTTACGAAAATAGTAGCACTTAAGAAATTGAAATCTCACCCTGTCTTTTTAACTCAGATTCCTGTCACCATGATCTTTGGAAGAATTTTAATAGGCAGAGCTCCTTCTGCTAAGAGATCAGACAACAGTATGGAAAGATCATGGGAACACTGCAGTAGATAGGATGATCTTGATCTGTTTACAGAGCTCGACCTCGTTGCCCTTGTTGCCTGAGATATTCTCATTTAGAATTCAAGATTCCTTTCCTGGAAACACTTTTAAGTTATAAAAGTCTTAATTATTAAAATTAGAAAAAAATTCTCTAACGAGATAGAAAAGTTTAAGGGTAAAAATCAGAGAGATAAAAGATAAGTCTGATATTAGACTGGCAGAAAAATCAGGAAAAATTTTCTCTGCTGTACAGTCTTTTTCCTTAGTGGGCTCCAATGGCACTTGCATTTCCCTTTTAATCAAGCCACTTCATCTGTTTTGTCTTTAATCTGTTGCTCTTAGGCTCGATCCTTGAGGAGACAGTTAGATAATCTTGGTTGACTTAGGCTCTAAGTTTTCTGTTAAAGTTCCAATAATTAAGCATGTAAAATCTATCTCCCATGGTAGTTGGAGAAATGTTTCTGTTTATAGGTAGTCGTTTCAAGTATCAAATGACTTCCATTTTATAATTGATTCTAATTAAATGAAGAAAGACTCATGACAATGTTAATGAAATAAAAATGGGATTTCTTTCTCACTTATTTTAAAAGCAGTGCTTTAACTCTTTTTAAAAGTAAATTCTGTATATTTAAATTTAGTTGAATCTTCAGAATTCCCAAATCACTCTATCAAAATCACTCTTATTTATTCTCTTCTTTACATATGAAGAAAAGAGCTTGTCATGGTTTGGATGCCAGGCAAAGTTACTTATATCTGGAATTGCAAATATCCACATTTTCCTGTGAGGTACAATATGGATGCAGGGTCTTGGTATAAGTGGTCAAAAAAGGTAAAGCTAGAGGATCAGAGCCAGCAATAGTGAGGTTAATGGGTATGGTATGAGTTTCACACTTTCATTCACCCCAAATATTGTCCAAGTGTGTGGTTCAGGAAAAGATAGGATGAAATATGATTCTAATTTTGCTTTTCTTTTACTCACTGATCACTTGGAAATGTAAAAAAGGAGATGATTTTGTGAGTTAGGTGACAGACTTTATTCATTTGGTTTTGTTCCACAATACTTCTAGTAGCTATAGCATGATAATTTTCCATTTGAATTAGAATTCCACTTGGGAAGCAGGGAGGGATTGGATCACGGGTTGTTAGAAAGATTGAAGAGTCAGAAAAACACAAAGAAACTCTCTGCTCATGACAGACACGGGGAAACCACAAACCACATTCATCCAGCTTCTGTCTGATCACTACCGAGTTAATGATTCCAAAGAATGGCTATTTCAAGCAGCTGCATGTGTAAAGTTACAGACAAAAGCAAAACAGCATTTGTTTATTTTACAAGTAGTTGGATAAAAATGATACTGAAACTTTGCTCAGGAAACTTGGCTTTAAAAATGACTGTTTTGAGACAGATAAACATACCAAAAATAAGACAGACATATGCTGCTGCAAACTTAGAGAAGCCAGAAACTTATTTTCCAGGTGTAAGCATTTTGTGCTTCCACGTGCCTGTAGCTCTGCAGTGCATGAGATCATTACTGGGGGCAGAACAAGGAAGCTGTGGGCCTTGTATCTTCTTTGTCGGGAAATTTTCTGACATTGAAGCCCTACCATGCAGAAGAATGATGGACTTTCTATTCTGTTTGATTCTCATGTGTGCAGTTTTGTCTGTGCCCACACTACAATTTTTTTTTTTTTGCTTAGAAAGTCTCTATACCAATCATCTAAAGTCTGTTTTGTGAGCTGAATAAACGGTTCCATTACTTTCCTACTTGATAGGTTTTCTTCACTTCAAATTTTCGATGAAGTGGTCTTTAAACCCAAAATACCCCCCAGACCTTTTGTTCTGATCTCTCCATTACTCGCCATCTATTAACTTCCTACCTTCTTCAATTCCTGGAGTGTTTCTAATTTTCTCAGTCCTTAATCCTCCACTAGAGAGATACTCTTGCTTTGCAGAAATCCAAATTATGTCATTCGTATTGAATCTTTCCCTGGAGAGGATAAAATGGATTTACAGAAAACATGAAGAGTGCTATTTAAGGGACCTCTTCCCTCCTACTCCTACTCTATAGCACTGCAGTCATTAGCTTCTGGGAGCACGCCTTCCCCACTGTCCTGGGTAGTCCTTCTAACAGGACTTCCTGTACTGAACATTATGCTGTCATCAGCATTGTACAGAGAACAAGAACGAAAATGTTTTTCTATTCAAACAGAATAAGATTCTACAGATATTTTAAAGATTGGCCTTTTTCTTATAGTCACAGGAAGGAAGTCATACACAAGAATTTATCTATGAAAGCATATGATGAAACAAAATCCTTTGATTATGGCACATGATTCTACTAGAACCCTATTCTACTTTCTGTCCCCTATCTTCAATCAGTACACTTTACCGGAAGACTACCTCATACAACAGATGTCACACATTCTTAATTCAGAAAAGTTTGAATCCTTTTTAAGTGCTAGGTGCTAGGGATTGAATGATGTATCTTGTGTTAGGTAAAGATGCAAAACATATAGGTTCTGATGAAGAGGAGTTTACCCTCTCATGGGAACCATTTCTTTATAGTTACCAAAAATCTATTAGAGTAGACCTTCAGGATTGGATCTTATGTCCCATATTCTAACTATACATATGTGGATATATATATTTTCCTTTAAAAATTTCCTACCAGTTACTCATCTTTTTTCTGTATTTCTCTTAGGGATCTGATAAACTAATCTGATCCGGTATTAATAAATTACAGTGCTGATGTTTGCTTCAATGTGTTATTTTTAAATTAAAAAAAAAAAAAAAACTAACCTAAAGAAGTAAGTAACATGATGAAATGGCAAAGTAGAGAAAGCATTTTTAACTCTTTTGCTCTTTTGTCATAAGACTCTATTTTAAGACACTATTTATACAAAATTAGAAATGGAATGCCATAACTCACCATGAGGAACTGATTTCTCTCAGTACAAGTATTTGAGGCTGAAAAAATTTTCCCTCTAAGAGTCTCCAAACCTAGACTTGTTAAATGCTAATACTGGAATTTTAGAGCTTTCCAAAAGTGTTCACGCATTTTACAAAGGAAAAAAAAAAATCAAAGTGAAATTGATTCTTTAATCATGGATTACTAAACTATATAAATTGGGATTAAAGGGTTTCAGATCAGTTTAAATCTAATATGATTTAGATCCATTATGAGCTTAAAAAAATATTGGGCAGGAAAACAAAACAAAACAAAAAAATCAGCTTCCAGATATGTCCTTGACTAGCTTTTAAGGAAAGGGCTCAAGAATAGAGTATTTCAATTTTTTTTTTTTTTTTTTAATGAAATTTCTACATCTGGTAAAACCTACAAACAAATCTGTTAAATAGAACTAAGTCTGTCAAAAAGGAATATGGTTTTCTATATTAAAGCTTTAACTTTTCTTGGAGGCTACCTAAAGAGTTATATAGCATGAAAATTTGGCACTAGGAAATGAAACTTGAAAAACATGATTCTGACAGGGTGCCAGCATTTCATGGAGGCTAAAAGCAACCATTTTATTCAGAAGCTCAGCTTGGTGGTGAGCAACCTAGGACTTTGAAGACTAAATAGGAAGGCTCATTCTAAGTAGACTTCTTTTCTTTTCTCCAGGATTCAAATGGACTACTTGAAATATCTACAAGTCGTTCATTTAAACAGCAGTGCCTCATCACAAGAGCTAATTGCTCATTATTTTTGCAGTCAAGTGTAAAAGAAATACATAAAAGAGTTCTCAGAGGGCTCATGTTTCTATTTTGAAACCTGGGGTGAAAGGACTTAGACTCTGATCCATTGTGAGAGCTGACTAACAAATAGAGCCTGTTGCAAACTCCCACTGTGCCCCATGTTCTAAAAGAATGCAAGCCTACTGTGTCAGGAGTTGTATCACACACACATGAATGAACTTTCAGAATGACCGTCTTATTATGTGTATCTAAAGATGAGACAAACCCATGTGCCTGGGGTTTCGGTCTTCAGAAACGAGGATGCATCAAGGCCTTTGGTTTGATTAAGCATTTTACCTTATTTTAGAAGGGATGGTACTTGTGAGATCAAACTAAGACAGGTCCCTGCTTGTTCTCTATGAATCTGACATGCCTTCATATAGAGAGGATACTAGTGGGCTGCTGAGCTATTAATGAAATTCAATTTCAAACCATACCTTATGGCCAACCATGCTGGTAGGATACAAGAACAACATGCACACCACTTTTAACAGCGCTTTCAGGTTGAATTAAATAAAATGATAGAAAAATCCCATGTATAGCAAATAAAAAAGCATTAAATAATGGAATCGGAATCAGGTGGCAACGTAATTCATTGTCAACATCTTACAACCTCAGAATATATGTCTCTATCATGTTTGGGCATTATGCGATTGATGAAATGATGAAAAAATGGATTGAAATGCAGTGCACTTGATGATTTTTTTTTTTAATTCTTAGAATTATGTGATAAAAATGAGGAAACTTACAATTTTAGATACCATTTTATGTCTCAGTAGAATTTCACTAAAAACTGATCTAAAATTTTACATCTCTGATATGCTTTTTTCTTTTTATTAATAATCAGAAGCTTTTCTCTTTTCTGTTAAATGTGATAAGCCTTAAGCATGTGTACCATTATTTTACATATAATAATATTTAGATAGTTTTATTTAAATTATAACACAGCAACCCTCTTGTATTTCTTTATTTGGTAGGATTTATTACCCACATTTATCCTTCCACTATTACTACAAATTTACAAATTGTTTATACAAATATTCTTATACTTGTCAAATTAATATTTCCAAATGTCTATCCACTTTTGGTTTCTTTTTTCACCCATATTTTATACTTTTATTTATATATTATAATTAAAAGTACCCTTTATCTAAAGTAGTATGACTGATTAAAGGGTTCCTTAATTTAAAATCATTTTCTTAATGTGGGACAATTCCTTTTCAATCCCAGCTTATCTTTAATATTTGCATATATTTTGTTGTTTAAAGCTTCCTTTTCTATCTCTGTGATTTCGTTAGAACCCAAAGATAGAATCAGAAATTTTATTTCAAAAGAGTCTTTGGAAATTATTTATCCAAAACCCTCATTCCACAGAGTGGATAATTGTGGTTCAGAGTTATTCAAGAACAGGCAGTAGAGGTCAACAACATATTCCTAATAGATAAGTACTGGGAAGCAAATCTCCTTAGTTCTAATCCATTGCCATTTCTATAATCTACTCCCCAATATTGACAATGAGCAAATAATATTTTAAGATAAATTAAATTGTTTATTCTTAATTCAGTGCTCTAGTTTTTCAAACAGCTCTCTGCTTCGCAGACGAACACTCCTTAAAAACAGATGACATAGAGTTAAGATACAAAAGAAGTCAGAATTAGTACGTACATATCCAAGTGATCTTTCATGATTCTTCCTCCTTTCTTAACCCAAATTAATTGATTGGCTGATTGATCTAACCCAGCAGTTTGTATTCCTGATGCCTATCTGAATCAATTCCTGTTTCTAATTACTATTTGGCCTGCTTCCTTTCCCTAATTGCACTATGTGAGGACTACTCTCAGTGACCTTTTTGTGAGCTCATTAACAGCTTTGTTCAGCCTCAGGGAGGTTAAGGTAGTCACTCAAGGTCATAAACCTATTTAATGGGGAGTATGGTTTTGAAACCACATCTGTCTGAAAGCAATTCCACTCTGAGCTTTGAAGGCTCAGAAGACACAACCATGCTGAGAAAAGGTGAATTAACTCTGTGAGTTCCAGGACCAAAGCCTGGATTTAGAAATGAAGCAATGAATGAACTAATATTTAACTCATCTTTTTACAAATAGGTCTAGGTTAGAGAAAGAGAACATTGGATTTAGTCAAACAGGCAGGAGTTATAATTTTACCCTTGTTAATTTGTGATGCTTGTTAAGTGTTAAACTCTCACAGCTTCCTATTTTCCCATTCTGATATATACAGGAATTCTTTGTATAAATTGTGTTCTCCATGAAAATTAAATAAATGGCTTTTTAAATTAAGGAAGAATGTATCTCCTTATCTCCATAGCTTAGCAAATTCAGTGCACTTAACAAGATGGTAATCAACACACACAAACATAAACTAAAATAATCTTCCTTCAGGAGTTCTCTATTCTAGATTAAAAGTACATATTATACTGTTTCTACTTAACAAGGTTTGAAACTTAAGAATCACCTTAAGTTCTTAGTTTTTCTTGCCATGACATTTAGGCAGGGCACATATTTTGTTAATCACACCTCCATGATCTGTCTCATAACCATCTGCCCTTGCTTTCCATTCTCATTGCCTCTTTCTTAATACATGACAGTGATTCTTATAATCATTTAGAAAACTATACTGAATTCTCACTTTTTTGAAGGTTCTATATCACTTTGCTAAATATCGGTGGTATATCAATACATACTAAAGGTTTTTAAAGTCACTTCCTTAATAAGATGTGTGCTACAAATTTAAATTTCTTTACCTCAGTGAGGTAAAATTCTAATACCGGCAACTTCCTAATTAACATTTTAAAGCTACCTTCCTTTCAGTTGGAGCACTTGGATTGTTGTTTAATCATGCCCAATAAAATATCTGAAGATTTTATGAATTCTACTTCAGCTTTAAGTTTTATTACTATATATTTATTGTTTCTGACAATGTGAACAGGAGAAGGACAAGAACAAACCTGTAGAAGATTACTAAAACTTCTCATTCCACGTTTAGAGTGTAGATATTGTCCTGGAGTGTCTTATGAGAGACTTTGCTTTATTACAATCTTAATTGATATATATCTGTGTTTTCATGGTTTCATAATCTAGAAAAGATCTTATGCATACTCAAAAGGGGTGCATACTCAAAATTATGCTTAGCATAATTTTCCTCAGTAAAATTGTATTAGTCGTTGATCTTTCTTTAAAAATGCAACCAAATCATATTTTCTAAATGATTCTAGAGTTTTACTAGTTATTTATATCAATGTCCTTGGTCCAAAATTTCCATATCAACAACTCACACTATATCAGAAAGATGTTTGCTCACCTGTATTTTTCTAACTTTTCTTGAGTTCCTAAATTTTGGTGATGATACTTCTTTGAAATAAGAGTTCTATTTTGCCATTTGTTGTTGTTTTTTGTTGTTTTTAGATTCTGCCTTTAGATAATATTTGTCAGAAATTAGAAACTTGATTTCATTTGGATAAGTCTTCACTGACAAGACTGTTATGTATTTTAAATATTTATGTTTTATGGTTTATAATTTATAGATCATTCTCTTCAAAATAGATATTTTCATATAGTTAAAATCATTGAATTTCCCTTAAAACTTTTGTAAAACTCAAGTTGTATGTGGCTTAACCTTTATATACATTAGTCATGTACATTTCTTTGCTAAGATATCTTCCTCTCCCTCACTAGCCTTGTAATCTGATTAATAGTCTGTGCTGCAGCCGTGTGTTTGTTTGTTTTTTTTTACGTATTTCTGTTTTTGTTCCTTATTTGATTCATTTCTGGTTATGACGTTATGCATTTTCTTAGCAGTTTCTTATTAACTCTGAGCTAATTTTTTTCCTTTAAATTTTTTTTTTCCTTTTCCTCAGAAAACCCTAGAAATATTGTTTCCCTTTGAATTTCTACTACATTCTAGAAAAATAGCACACTACTTCTTTTGTTTTTCTTTTAAGGTAGGTATTTATCAAAGTTATTTGTAAACACGATTTTGACAAATATACATTTTAGTTTACTCACTCTTTTCTTTACTCTTTCCTATCCCACCCTGAAGATGGGCAGTTTAATCTGATTTGTCACATTCCACATCAAAGATAATGTCATTTTCATTATTTGAGTACCTATAAAATAATTTAATCCAAGATACCTTATCTCTCTCACACACAGTCTTCAGAAGTGGGGAATGGATTCATGCTCTTTTTGGAGAGAGTGTCAAACATCCCTTTCTCCTGAGATCCAGGACACTTTCTTCTCATGCTTTTCCTATTTATTTTGAGTGAGAACTTAGGAGAAAAGAAAGTTAAGGAAGGCTTGAGCCTAAGCCAAGTATTCTATCGGATTTGCCCCCTTTTCCTGTACTGAGATTTAAGTATAAGCATAAATTATCAAGTGTTACGTTGTTTTCACTTGTAATTTCTCCTTTTATTTCTTGTCTTTCCAGGAAGATCTCTGATGAATTGGGGTCTGTGGCCTATAATTCTGTTATTCTTCATTATTTTCTCATAATGTTATTTAATTATTATAAGTAATAAGTGTTTTGTTTTACCAGTGCAATGACCAGTATAATTCTGAATACATATTTTTAACTAAAAAAAAAAGTTGAATTTTCTGTTTTATTTTTCATTTGTTGTCGAAAATTTTGATTCTATGGTGATTTATGTGATTATAAAATATGTTCAATGGATATCTGTAAGCCTCAGAAATATGTATCTTGAGTTGTAACTTCTCAAAAGAAAATGTGTTGACTAATGTATTTATTATGCATATGGCATGAGACTCTACTTCTTTTGTTGGTGCTTATTAGTAGTTATAGTTTTTTTTTTTTTTTTTATTGTTTTTATCAGAACTTTGAAGCAATGTTAGAATGTCCTAAATTTAGCCTTCCTAATGAATTGAGGTTGTTCCTTGGATATTTATAATTCCAGTACTAGAATTTACAACACAAGCATTAGTCCCAATAGTTTCTATTTTATCTTTCTGTGCATCCTTTTGGTACAAGAACACCAGTACCTAAATGTAATCCTCAGTGTCCTACTTCAGCCACATCCCTTTTTCCTTTTTGCAGAAAAATATTAGCTTTCACATAAGCTTTTTTTTTTTTTTTGTCTTGTTCTTCCTCACAGTGTGACAGTTTGCTTTGTCAATGAATAAATCATCTTCATTTAGAAATACACTACACTATGTTTCATATTTTAGCAGTGCTTTAAATTTAGATACAGTTTATAATAACACTAAAGATGAGTCTATTCTTTAAATGAAGAGTGGAATGCAAAACACGTATGCATAAAATATGCATCTGCCTTGAGGGTCCCTGTTGTCTTCTTTTCAAGTGTTCATATCTGTGTTCATGGGAAAATCTAGAGCTGTATGCCTTGATTTGACTCACAGAACACAGATAATAGCAAGTTCAAAATTAATTTTACCCATAACAGTGTTCATTATTCGTGATGATTAAATGGGAGACATCTCAATAATTACTAAACATCACACAATTATACATGAGAATGCAACTAGTTTAGTTGTTGGTTTTTTCTTGCTGTCTGAGGTATTGCTCTTGTATGAGGCAGAGAAAATAATTTTTTAGCTTAACCCTTCCCTCACACTTTCAGCAAAGCAAATGTGAGCTTTCAGTCTGCCTTCTTGATTTTCATTTGAAAGTAGTCTAGGCTTTGGGGCAATTTGCGTCTGCTCCAACTGATTTCTTCTCAGGATCCAGGCTTAAGAAGCAACACTGTGTTTTTCTTGTGGTACAGAGCAAAAATGCAAAAAGGTTGGTTGAACTTTTTGATGCTTCTTATGGCATTAGCCTCAACACTTAACACTGCCAATTTCTCTTCTTTCTCTTAAATCCATTGGTCAAAGAAGGCCAAACCCCATGTGAAGGGATCAGGGATAAATACTCACCTGACTAATGGGAGCCAAAGCAATGTCACATGACAAAGACATTGGATGTTTGTCTGGTTTTCAGAGAGAGAATACAAAGTGTGGGGCATTAATTTAATCTGTAATAGACAGATAGAGTAGAAAGTGTTGTCATGATTTTTTAACATGAAATAAATATCACCTAAATAGCATTCATTGCTCATAAGTATGTTCTCTTTTCTTTTCTCTTGTAAGATTCTCCCTTAGCAGTGACTCATTCTTTTACAATAAGAGAGAAGTTGAAGAGGTGAAGTTATTAAATGAAAGCTATCATCTCTCCTACTTCATTACAATATATCTGGATCTTGAATATCTCAATATGGGTTGACATAGCCAAACCTTACATCACATGAGGCATGCTTAAGTAAAACACGCATAAGGCAGAACATGACATAATGCCCTTCTTGGCTTCAGGGTACCTTGACTAAAGGACATTTGCAGACACAAATATGCTTAATTTTTCTTCAGTTTTGTATTCCAACATACTTTATAATCAGTGAGAGTTCAACATAGAAAAATTCTGGGTGGGTTAAAATTAGAATTTTCTTTGGTTACATGCAAAAGGACAATTGCCAAAGGGCATATTTTCAGACACATCTATTTTAAGAAAGAACACAATTGACATTGAAACTATTGAAATTGATTCTCTTAAAATCATTAAAGTCTGTGTAGTGTTTGGACTTTTTTTTGAACATTTAAGGATCTATAACCCTTATTTAACTTTGAAAACCAATTAAATAGAGTATTTTGAAAAATTACTTAGAAATTGATAAATTATGACCCTCACAGACAGATGTTTAAAAATAGTTAACAAATGTCAACATTCATTTGTTATTTAAAAAGAACATAGGAAAGAGAAATAAAATGTTCTTAACTTAATAAATGACATACATTAAAAATAAATAGTAAACTTGGCATTGAGAAATATTGACATTAAAGGAGGAATATAGTCCTTTCCACCATGTCTATTCAACCCTGTTTTGGAGGCACTCGGCAAATGCCATAAAATCAGAAACGATATGTAAATCACAAGAATCGTTAAAAGAAATATGAACTTCTTTGCTTTTAATTGACTTGGTTAACTACGTAGAAAATCCAGCAACTCATTTATACAAAACACTTGAATTAATAGGATAACTAACCTAGTTGGTTAACTAAAAATTATCACATAAAAATAACTATCACTCTTTGGAGACAAAGATTCCATTCATAATTGACAAAAAAATCAAAATGTAGTGAGGAATAAACCTAGACAAAGACATAAAAAGTGTCTTAGGAGATAGGTACACAAAAAATAGAAAGACATTCCAAAATATTGCAGAGGGAGGAACACTCCCAAACTCATTCTACGAGGCCACCATCACCCTGATACCAAAACCAGACAAAGATGTCACAAAGAAAGAAAACTACAGGCCAATATCACTGATGAACATAGATGCAAAAATCCTCAACAAAATACTAGGAAACAGAATGCAACAGCACATTAAAAGGATCATACACCATGATCAAGTGGGGTTTATCCCAGGAATGCAAGGATTCTTCAATATACGCAAATCAATCAATGTGATACACCATATTAACAAATTGAAGGAGAAAAACCATATGATCATCTCAATAGATGCAGAGAAAGCTTTTGACAAAATTCAACACCCATTTATGATAAAAGCCCTGCAGAAAGTAGGCATAGAGGGAACTTTCCTCAACATAATAAAGGCCATATATGACAAACCCACAGCCAACATTGTCGTCAATGGTGAAAAACTGAAACCATTTCCACTAAGATCAGGAACAAGACAAGGTTGCCCACTCTCACCACTATTATTCAACATAGTTTTGGAAGTGTTAGCCACAGCAATCAGAGAAGACAAAGAAATAAAAGGAATCCAAATCGGAAAAGAAGAAGTAAAGCTGTCACTATTTGCAGATGACATGATATTATACATAGAGAATCCTAAAGATGCTACCAGAAAACTCCTAGAGCTAATCAATGAATTTGGTAAAGTAGCAGGATACAAAATTAATGCACAGAAATCTCTTGCATTTCTATACACTAATGACGAAAAATCTGAAAGTGAAATTAAGAAAACACTCCCATTTACCATTGCAACAAAAAGAATAAAATATCTAGGAATAAACCTACCTAAGGAGACAAAAGACCTGTATGCAGAAAATTATAAGACACTGATGAAAGAAATTAAAGATGATACAAATAGATGGAGAGATATACCATGTTCCTGGATTGGAAGAATCAACATTGTGAAAATGACTCTACTACCCAAAGCAATCTACAGATTCAATGCAATCCCTATGAAACTACCACTGGCATTTTTCACAGAACTAGAACAAAAAATTTCACAATTTGTATGGAAACACAAAAGACCCCGAATAGCCAAAGCAATCTTGAGAACGAAAAATGGAGCTGGGGGAATCAGGCTCCCTGACTTCAGACTATATTACAAAGCTTCAGTAACCAAGACAGTTTGGTATTGGCACAAAAACAGAAATATAGATCAATGGAACAGGATAGAAAGCCCAGAGATAAACCCACACACATATGGTCAACTTATCTTTGATAAAGGAGGCAAGCATATACAGTGGAGAAAAGACAGCCTCTTCAATAAGTGGTGCTGGGAAAATTGGACAGGAACATGTAAAAGTATGAAACTAGAACACTCCCTGACACCATGCACAAAAATAAACTCAAAATGGATTAAAGACCTAAGTGTAAGGGCAGACACTATCAAACTCTTAGAGGAAAACATAGGCAGAACACTCTATGACATACATCACAGCAAGATTCTTTTTGACCCAGCTCCCAGAGAAATGGAAATAAGAACACAAATAAACAAATGGGACCTAATGAAACTTAAAAGCTTTTGCACAGCAAAGGAAACCATAAACAAGACCAAAAGACAACCCTCAGAATGGGAGAAAATATTTGCAAATGAAGCAACTGACAAAGGATTAATCTCCAAGATTTACAAGCAGCTCATGCAGCTCAATAACAAAAAAACGAACAACCCAATCCAAAAATGGGCAGAAGATCTAAATAGACATTTCTCCAAAGAAGATATACAGATGGCCTACAGACACATGAAAGAATGCTCAACATCATTAATCATTAGAGAAATGCAAATCAAAACTACAATGATATATCATCTCACACCGGTCAGAATGGCCATCATCAAAAAATCTAGAAACAATAAATGCTGGAGAGGGTGTGGAGGAAAGGGAACACTCTTGCACTGTTGGTGGGAATGTAAATTGATACAGCCACTATGGAGAACAGTATGGAGGTTCCTTAAAAAACTACAAATAGAACTACCATACGACCCAGCAATCCCACTACTGGGCATATACCCTGAGAAAACCATAGGTCAAAAAGAGTCATGTACCAAAATGTTCATTGCAGCTCTATTTACAATAGCCAGGACATGGAAGCAACCTAAATGTCCATCGACAGATGAATGGATAAAGAAGATGTGGCACATATATACAATGGAATATTACTCAGCCATAAAAAGAAATGAAATGGAGGTATTTGTAATGAGGTGGATGGAGTTAGAGTCTGTCATACAGAGTGAAGTAAGTCAGAAAGAGAAAAACAAATACAGTATGCTAACACATATATATGGAATCTAAGGGAAAAAAAAAAAAAAAAGGCCATGAAGAACCTAGTGGCAAGACGGAAATAAAGACACAGACCTACTAGAGAAAGGACTTGAGGATATGGGGATGGCGTGGGGTGAGATGTGACAGGGTAAGAGAGTGTCATGGACATATATACACTACCAAATGTAAAATAGATAACTAGTGGGAAGCAGCCGCATAGCACAGGGAGATCAGCTTGGTGCTTTGTGGCCGCCTAGGGGGTGGGATGGGGAGGGTGGGAGGGGGGAGATGCAAGAGGGAAGAGAGATGGGAACATATTGTATATGGGTAGCTGATTCAGTTTGTTGTAGAGCGGAAGCTAACACACTATTGTGGGGCAATTATACTTCAATAAAGATGTTTAAAAAAAAAAAAAAAAAGAAAGACAAAAAGGCAACCTGATTGTTCATGGAATGACTCAATGAAGTAATACATTTAATCCTCCCCTAATTTAATCTACAAAGGTAGTAGGACAGAGATAGCAGAGATATTTTATAAATGCTAGCAGAGATATTCTATAAATTTACAAAAATTAAGACAGTGTAGTACTGATGAGAGTAGAGACACCAATAAATGTAACAGAAAAATATTGTTAAAATTAGACCAATCATATACAGAAATGATATATGGCAGTAGTAGTATTCTAAATCATTGAAGTAAGGTGATATGTAATCAATTACAGTACATTAAAATGTTTTTTAACACAATAAGCAATGTCATAAAGAAATATTAAGAAAGAACACACACTTGAATATAATGCTAAAACACATAAAATTAATAAATATTAATATCCAGAATACCTACAAATCAAATTAAACTCGTTTAGCTGTCCAATTTTCCTAGCACAACTTATTGAAGGGGCCATCTTTTCTCTATTGTGTGTTCTTGACTCCTTCATCATAAATTAGGTGACCATATTTGCATGGGCTTATCTATGGACTTTCTATCCTGTACCATTGATCTATATTTCTGTTTCTGTGCCAATACTATACTGTCTTGATTACTGCAGATTTGTAGTATAGTTTGAAGTCAGGTAGCCTGATTCCTCCAGCTCCATTTTTCTTTCTCAAGATTGCTTTGGCTATTTGTGGTATTTTATGTTTCCATGCAAATTGTAAACTTTTTTGTTCTAATTCTGTGAAGAATGCCATTGGTAGTTTGATAGGGATTGCATTGAATCTACAGGTTACTTTGGGTAATATAGTCATTTTCACAATATTGATTCTTCCAATCCAAGTACATGGTATATTTCTCCATCTGTTTATGTCATCTTTGATTTCTTTCATCAGTGATTTATAGTCTTCTGAGTACAAGTCTTTTGCCTCCTTACATAGGTTTATTCCTACGTATTTTCTCCTTTTTGTTGCAATGGTAAATGGGATTGTTTCCTTAATTTCTCTTTCTGATTTTTTATTGTTAGTGTATAGGAATGCTAGAGATTTCTGAAATTAGAACACTACTTAACACCATACACAAAAATAAACTCAAAACAGATTAAAGACCTAAATGTAGGACTGGACACTATAAAACTCTTAGAGGAAAACATAGGAAAAACACTCTTTGACATAAACCACAACAAGATCTATTTTGACCCACATCCTAGAGTAATGAAAATAAAAACAAAAATAAACAAATGGGACCTCATTAAACTTAAAAGCTTTTTCACAGCAAAGGAAACTATAAACAAGACTATAAGACAACCTTCAGAATGGGAAAAAAATATTTGCAAATGAAGCAATGGACAAAGGATTAAAATATACAAACAACTCATGGAACTCAATATCAAAAAAAAACAAAAAACACACAAAACAAATAACCCAATTAAAAAATGGGTAGAAGACCTAAATAGACATTTCACCAAAGAAGACATACAGATGGCCAAAATGCACATGAAAAGATGCTCAACATCACTAATTATTAGAGAAATGCAAATCAAAACCACAATGAAGCATCATCTCACACTGGTCAGAATGGCCATCATCAAAAAATCTATGAACAATAAATGCTGGAGAGGATGTGGAGAAAACGAACCCTCCTGCAGTGTTGGGGGGAATGTAAATTGATACAGCTGCTATGGAGAACAGTATGGAGGTTCCTTAAAAAGCTAAAAATAGAACTACCATACGACCCAGCAATCCCACTACTGAGCATATACCATGAGAAAACCATAATTCAAAAAGACATATGCACCCTAGGATTCAATGCAGCACTATTTACAATAGTCAGGACATGGAAACAACCTAAATGTCCAACAATAGATGAATGGTTAAAGAAGATGTGGTACATATATACAATGAAATATTACTCAGCCATAAAAAGGAACAAAATTTGGTCATTTGTAGAGATGTGGATGGACATAGAATCTGCCATACACAGTGAAGTAAGCCAGAAAGAGAAAAACAAATATTGTACATTAATGCATATATGTGGAATCCAGAAAAATGGTACAGATGAAACTATTTGTAGGTCAGGAATAGAGATGTAGATGTAGAGAAAGGACATGTGGACACAGTGGGGGAAGGGAAGGGTGGAACAAATAGGGAGATTAGGTTTGACATAAATACACTACCATGTGTGAAATAGATAGCTAGTGAGAACTTGCTGTATAACACAGGGAACTCAGCTTGGTGCTCTGTGACTAACTAGATGGGTGAGATGAAGGGGCTGGGAGGAAGGTCCAAGAGGGAGGGGATATAGGTATACATATAGCTGATTCACTTCATTGTACAGCAGAAACTAACACAACACTGTAAAGCAAATTTACTCCAATTAAAAAAAAAAAATTAAACTCATTTAAACCACTCAATTTTCAATATAAGAAAAAAATAATTAGACTGGGCTAGTTTTATTAAAAAGGTGACAGATTATACTTGAGAATTTTTAGATTTATAAAATTCACCCAGGTAGTTACCAAATAAAGAGCCAAGATAGTGACTAAACTTGTCTGGTACAACATTGAAACAAAACAAAACAAAACAAAACAAAACAAAACAAAAATACTGAAAGCTATACTTGCATTAGAAAAAGGAAACAAGCATAGACCTATCAAGTTTATATTTTGTTCTGTCTCCCACAGCATTATAATATGCCCATTTATTGTCATAAATATCTTTATGTACTTTGTATTAAAATAATTTTTAATTATTACCAAGTAAAGGCACATATGAATTTTTTGAAGTAATATTTAACTATAAAATTCTGAATTTATAAAATAAAAAGTTCTTAATAAAAGACTTTCTTATTGGTTAGTATTTTATAGCTGTCATGCATACATACCTTCCATAAGAAAACCATTATCATGGATTTACACAATTTGGTTTCCTATACTTCATGTTGCTCTTTCTTTCTTCTAAATAAATATATAGAGAGAAGTTAAAAACCAACACATGCAAATTCTAAGAAATGACACTATGCAATTTTCAAAGTCATCCTGCCTTCCAGAAGCACCTTCCCCTAGGATGTTATATATACTCCCATGGTCACAGCCAATTCTGATTGCCTAAGCACTGGCTTGCTCTAAAACAAATATCTGAAAACCATTGGTTTACAGGCTCAGTCTTGTCCAGGATCTGGACAATAAGCACCAAACATTCTACATTTGGCTTTGTCTCTTTGCTCATAGGTAGGGCCTCAAAAGATTCTGCAGCCCTTAAACCTGTAATCTGAAGTGCTAGCACTAAGCTTATGGATGCCCTGTTATGAAGTAAGGAGTATCCCATTTATACTCCTTCTTCTTCTTCTTCTTTTTTGTTTGTTTCCATCCCTAATACTGGACGTTTTGTTTGTATATGAACTCAATTTCTCACTGTTGCTATAACCCACCCTGAGTCACAGTTCAAGTTGTGAATTTCTACATCCATCATGGAATATAAACTTTGCACTTGAATGTTTGCCTATAATATGAGCTCTGATTTACCCTGAGTGGACATTTTTGCAAAACCACTCTTTGAAGAGGATACCTTCTGAACTTACTACTCTCATATTGTGGGTGGTCATCTAACTATTTGAGGCAAATTAGTTCAACTTTTTGTAATCACATTTTGGAGCGAGACCTGCATCTGTAGAGTACTATAACACCTCCCCTCCCCTTTCTGGCTTATTCTCTGTTACAAAACTTACCATGAAGGTCTGACAAAAAGGCCCATGTGAGCTTGGATTCATGCTTTTTTTAAGCCAATAAATTAGGAAACTGTGATCAATACTATCAAAACGTGTATTTGAAAATTAATGATTGTGATGATTTTGTTGAGCAAATTGTGTTGGAGATTATGAGAGCTCTGTTCATAAGTGATTGTGTTTCCTAGTGAAGTGGAATGGGTATCAGGTTACAACCTAGCTGCTCATGAGTTGGTGATATTTTGGAAGTGACAGATTCTGAGCCCCATGTTCCTTTTCTGTAAATAGAAGCAATAAAACAACAGCTTCCTTATATCATTGCAGAGGTCAACAAGACTGTTTTAAAGTGTTTTGTTAAATTATCTGCAAATGTTATAGAAAGAAACCAGTGCCCTGCTGAGTTAAATGTCATATTCAGTCCACTTCCTCATTAAAAAAATGAGAAAGTAAACAAATCAAAATTCTCATCAAAAAGATTTTTTTTCATTTTTTTAACAAAATTTTAAACTATTTTAAAATAATTTTTGTAGTGAAATTATGTATTTGCAAATTCTATTTAATGGTGAGAGGAACTTAGTCTATTTTATGTATACAATAACTTGATGCCAATGTGTGAAGAAAAGGAATCAAATAAAAACCTGAGCTGACCATCATGAGGGTGAGCCAGAGCTACCAGCTTATAACTACATTTCTGATCTGTGCCAGTTAGTTCAGAATACTAGATGCTAGCAGATTCTTTTGTCTCTAGTGTATGTTTTCAGATTTTAGACCAATGTGGAGCAAAAGGTATATAAAAGACTGCATTTATTTTTTCGCTTAAAATATTTATTGAGCAGTTACCACATGCAAAGCTCTGTTCTAGGCAATGGGGATAGAGCAGGAGACAAACCAAATAATCCTGTTTCCTTCTAGGGGTATAACATGTAGTTCAGGGGACAGAACATAACATGTGGAAAAGTAAATATTGTTGTAGACTCTTGTTTAGGGATAGCCAGTACCGTTTCCTTGTTCTGAGCAGACAGCACACATAGACTCATATTTTTACAGTCTCCCTTTCAGTTAAAATGAGCACACATGACTGGGTGCTGGCTAAAGGGAAACATTAATGTATGCCACTCCTAAATCTGGCCATCCTGCTTTGTTCTTTATTGTCTGTCTATCTCTATGTTAATTCACTGACAATGCCAAGGACCTTAGAAAATGACAGAGGCACATGATGGAATAATACATGACTCAAGTGTCAGTGCTTGGAAGAGAACCTCCTGACAAGAGTCTAAAGTCTAATGTGAATTAGAAATCAAATTTTACTAGATTAAACAGGGATGATTTGTTCATTGTTTGTTACAGAAGCTAAGCGGATGAAAATATGTAACTTATTGACAGCTAGTTGTATATACTATGAAAAATAAATTACAGTAAGGGGATATATAGAGGATGGAAGTGCTGTTATAGATAATATAATCAGAAAAGCCTTTTTTGTTTTGGTGAAGACTGAACAGAGAGATGAATAAAGTGAGGGAGGAAACTATGTGAATATTTGGGGAATGGACATTCTCCAGGTACAGAACACCTACAAATACTCTGAAGCAAAACCATAATTGGCTTTTTTGAGGGAATGAGAAAGGAAATATAGTTGGAAATATTGGAGAGAGAGAGCTAAGGACCAGCTCCTTTGTAAGCCACAATAAGGACATGATTTGAAACTAAGAAAAGAGTTCATCAAAATATTTCCATTAAGGTCATAATGATGGACAACAAAATTGAAGTCCAATGAAAAATAATACTTTACAAGTGCTAAATCAAAGTACATATTTGATCTACAGGAACTTTGTTCTTCACAGCACTTGCTGGTAGTCACATCTTTAACATTAACTTATTCATAATGCTTTGCAATGTTATGATATTGTATAGATATTTGTCACTTAGGTCATATTGACCATCTTTATAGCAGTAATGCTGCCATAGAATCTTGGTGTATGCAAATTCGTAAAGCCCTCATACTTGCATTACATAATACTTTTAGGTTTTTGTTTTGACCAATAATTACTAGCTACTTTTTGGATATTATTATCATACAATATAATATCAACAACAATTAAGTAGCCAACACATGCAGGTTTATTTTACTCTAAATCCTCTACATTCTTCCTTTTTAAGCAAAAATATAGCAAAAAAATTTGCTTTTCAGAGTTATATTATTTGATTGCTTTAGAATTGATCACTAAAAATAAAGAGAATTATTCAAGGTCACACATATTTTAAGTGACTACACTGGTTGCAGATTAAATTTCTTCCTGGCCCCAAAGTATTCAACTGCTTTAGAATAATTCTAAGGAAGAGCATTTTTATGTATGGAAGAAAGAAAATATGTTTTTAAAATACTGCAATGGGTCATTTTAAATTCACTATTATCTACTGATTTTTATTATATTTTCTTTTAACCACTAAAAGAAAAAGTAGTCATATTTTTTTAACATAATTATATTTTTATTACTTAAAACTTGCAGTAAGAAGCAAAAGAAAATTCTGTCTGTGAAAGTAGTGATGGTCATAAATGTCTCTTTTCATTTACGGTCACATATCAAAATAAAAATCACCACTATCAGAATACTTTTCAGAAACAAAGAAAAGTAAGACTTTGTTAATCAAGAGATTTAAAAAGCTAAAACATATGAAGGAAAGTTGTAACATAATAGTTCAATTATGGATTACTTTTCCATAAATTGAATCCACCAATTAAATGCATCATTCATGTAGCAAGATGATTTAGATATTCTGCTCCACAGTTTTACAGTAATAAAAAAAAATATGAAAAACCACCACCTAGATAATACTAATTATTAATTGGTCTTAATGGGATAATGCTTAAGATGTCATTGAAATCTCATAGCAAACACATTATAGTGCACCGTATATTTTCTCTAAATTTGCAGTATTTAAGTGCAAATAGATATTTCAGTTTACTCTGTGAACAATTATAGTGAATTGAAAGATAAAACAAACAGGGAAAAGACTGAGTCTAAAATTTATAGTGATTATTCAATATTATTTAGGAAATACTCTACCTGGACTCTGTCATTGGTATTTTAAAGCCAAGTGAGGAAAAATTACTACTTCCAATTATCATTGTTAAAATTAAGATTACCTGAAATGATTTTGAAGTGCTTTATGAAATATTTATTCTTTATCACTTTCACTTATATTTTTGAAAATGGTAATAGAAGTCTGTTTACAATGTTCTGGCATTTTCAAATGTGCATCATGATTAAAACAATTTGATCAATCCTGGTTGTCATCCTCCATTGTTACCGTAAAATATACAAATAAACAAGAATGACTCAATATTAAAAATTCAATTTGAAAACTACAGAATGTCCTAATGACTTGTTCATTATCAACCATCTTCAGTAGTTTTTGTTTATTCAACAAAGAACAGAAATTTAATTGGGTTCTATTACAACAAATCTCATCATCTGAAAGAATTAATTAAGAAAAGTTTCCAGTATGATGGGTTTAGTCTTACCTTCTGGTGCTGTAAATAGTCCAATGCCTTGCAGAGAGCAGGAAATCAACAGCATTTTCTGAATGAATGTGTATATTAACAAATGAAACTATACTTTTATAATAGAGAGAATAATTTTTGCTATGCTTCAAACAAATAATGTTTTTGAACATGCTACAACTAACAAAGGGAGGGTTTCTTTGAGAATAAATGCTTTTTATCTGTAGAATATATATAATTAGTTGTCAAAGAATCTCATTTTCGTCTTAAGCTTAAGAAAAAGACATGTTTTACAAACACAGCTAGACACTTCTAGATAAAAAAAATAGTAAAAACAGGATTTTTTTGTGCGGGAGTTAGGTATCCCTTCAAAGTAATCTCTTGCTTTCATAAATCAGCAATTCAGGGGAAACTACAACACATTTTTAAAATGTATTCTTGATAAAGGACAGATGGGTTAACTTTCAATATTATGAATTCTGAATGAAAGCCTAATAGAAACTCATCAACCAAATCAAGAAAATATCATGTTATAATATTTCATATGCTGTTTTTTTAATGTTGGAAGTTTTTGCTTGGTGGTACCATTAGCATCTAAATCTAGTAGCCATGACTCTGAGTGGAGGAGTACATCTGAGGATCATGACACAGCATGACTGAGGGATTAGGTTGAGTTGGCTGCTTTGATAGGCTAAGTAGGTGCCCTTCCTTTCTCACATTTATCACTATTTCCCTCATATTTGTGTCCTTAACACAAAAGGATCAATCTCACAGATAAGAATAGTTTTACTAAGAAAGTACCAGTGATTGGACTCTTAGAGTATGGAAATGACAATACAAGTTTGAAATATTAAAAGAAACATTTCATTAAAAACAATATTCCACTCAAATAGTGAGTTAAGAGAGTAGTATCGACATATATACACCTCCAAATGTAAAATAGATAGCTAGTGGAAAGCAGTGGCATAACACAGGGAGATCAGCTCTGTGCTTTGCGAAGACCTAGAGGGGTGGGATGGAGAGGGTGGGAGGGAGGCTCAAGAAGGAGGGGATATGGGGATATATGTATGCATATGGCTGATTCACTTTGTTGTACAACAGAAACTAACACAGTATTGTGAAGCAATTGTACTCCAATAAAGATGTATTAAAAAAAATATGGAAGGAATATTTTGAAATAACAAATGCATCTTGTTCGAATAACTGATAAAGATTTGTGGGGATCTGTTTTTCTGTCATGGGGAAAAATACCTTTAAAATTTTTGTTCCTTACCCATGCTGTCCTGTAGAATGATAATGCATGCTAAAATTTTGAGCCAAATATGTAATTTTAAACTTTTAAATAGACACTTACAGTATCAAAAGGAAATATTAAAATGCTTTTGATAGTGTTTTATTTAATCCAATACACACAAAATATTATCATTTTAACATGGTATCAACATATTAATTTTCATTTTCTATGTTTTATTTGTTTGTTTTATTTGTTTATTATGCTTAAAGTAATTATGAAGAAGAAGGAAGGCCACCAAAAATTGACAGGGAGAAGAAAATGTGATGTGAAGGAAATCTAAGAGTAATTGATCAAATAAAGGTAATTATTATTGCTGTATCTACAAAGAACAAAAGAATAACAATGTAAAAGATTATTAACTGAGAAAACAAAACTACTCTACAGCAGGGCTAAAAATGTTTCTTAATATTAACCAGATTGTGACAAAAGTTCAGATTCTTACAGTAGGCAGCCTAGTAGAATTTTCTTTAAACCATTCTGAGTAGATCTTGCTAATGTACTTACACTGTCCACTTTCATTATGTGTTACATTAGGGGAAGTGAATGATTGATTCCATCCAAGTCAGTGGATTTTTAAACTATGGGCTGTTATATTAGTCTTTGCATGCATTTTGTAGTGGGTTATTTTTCACTAACTACCCTCATCGTTACTAACTGCATTTGAAATAATCAAAAGGATCATCGGAAACTCAAGTCAAGTAATCTATGACCCTAAGGTTGAATGGGCACGTAGAGTTACAAATAAGCTTCGGGTTCACTCTTTGCCTTATATTTAAAACAGTTGTCATTCAGTAGCAGAGCAAAGTGCTTATCCTTTTATCTATATAAAACCAGAATTTGGGGCCTTCAGGCTACCTTTTCTTGTATGTCAAAGATGTTAATAATGTATCTGCCTACCAATGTGATGAAGAATATGTGTCTGCTGGGTTCTTTTCTTTGAAGTGAACTGAAACTGAAAACTTTCATTTTGTCATTGAAAATGCTTTCCATATAGTTCTTCCATTTGACACCACCTGTGGAGCACTATAATCTAGGTTAACTCTGGACATAAGAAATTCATGGACTTCCCCCTGGTTAGTAGATAATAGAAAAAAAAAAATAAATTTATACCAGTGACAGAATTATCCTCTTGTGTTTATGTGGTTGAAGGCATATATGACTGCTAGCACTTCATACAAATTGTAAAATATATGCATTTTTAAAAAATGTGAAACCCAAAGCTGAGCTAAGTAAATAACACTGCCAAATAAATATGAAAAACTGTCACCACTTTAGGAGAGCCTGCTTTTGATAAAGCACTATATTTCTGAAGGCAAGGCTCTAATAACTAATAAAAATAGTAAATGGCATTGAGTAATTTGCTTATCACTTTCCATATGAAAATATTCCAATATTGACTGTAATTGAATACTCAAGTTTGTACATGTATTTACTATTCATTTTGGTATAAACACATCCAATAGCATGTTAAAATACTTGCATTCCCATCAAGAACAGAATAATATAATCGAGTGGTCACCATGCTAAGTAAAAACATGAGTGGCTATACAAAAAAATTATCCTTTTGGGAGGATGAAAATAAAGTGTGTATTTGGAGCAGCCTTTCATACTGCAGCATGGACAATTTAAAAATGAAAATAATAGTATCATTAATTATCAGTCTCCAATGCCATGAAATTTGTGTTAAAGGTCTCTGTTCCCTTTGCCAGTTAGCAAGGACCAAAGCCATCAGTAATAACTATTCTGTCTAATTTACACTCGTTGTGTCAAAACAAGAAATGAACCATAGGGGATGACTGAGGTGAATGAAGCTGTCCTTCCGTTAATTTTATATAACTCACCATAACGAGCTCTCTCAAAATGTACTTCAGAAATAATTTATTTTTATATTATCCTCCAGCACCACCAAGTGGTAAAAATTTTACTTTCTCTTGTAGAGTGATCACTTGAAGACAAACATTAAAATAGTACTGGGATGTTTTAGGACTAATTAAGTACCTGAAATGTATCTAATAAAAAGTATATCTCAGAATCCCCAGTCTCTATCAAAAAGCCACTGAAAATAATATACTTCAGAAATAAAGAAACAAGATAATTTAATGAATAGATTGTTTGGTTATACTTATTGTTCTTGTTTTATGTTATCTATATTCTGTTCCCCAAAGAGATCTTTTCACTATTGCAATTTATTTTAGTTTTATCTCCCCAAACCTCCAATCTTACTCTAATAGTATAAAATATATAATCTTCTGGTTGTATATTATTTGATTTGGTGGCAGAATTTTGAAGAATAAAAAGAGAGCTGGTAGCTTAAATATTTGTTATTTGAGTGGTATAACATATTAATGGCCATAGAATTTTAAATTGATATAAGAAAATCATTCAGTTTAGTGATAATATAAAAACAAGGCATAAAGAAAGTACTTACTATAAATAAAATTGTACACACTTATACACTTTCTTATTTGTTTTAAAAATGGCACAGTTTTGCTTCTTTTTTAACATCTTTATTGGAATATAATTGCTTTACACTGGTGTGTTAGTTTCTGCTTTATAACAAAGTGAATCAGTTACACATATACATATGTTCCCGTATCTCTTTCCTCTTGCATCTCACTCCCTCCCACCCTCCCTATCCCACCCCTCTAGGTGGTCACAAAGCACCGAGCTGATCTCCCTGTGCTATGCGGCTGCTTCCCACTAGCTATCTATTTTACATTTGGTAGTGTATATATGTCCATGCCACTCTCTCACCCTGTCATATCTTACCCCTCCCCCTCCCCATATCCCCAAGTCCATTGTCTAGTAAGTCTGTGTCTTTATTCCCATCTTGCCACTAGGTTCTTCATGACTTTTTTTTTTTTTTCCCTTAAATTCCATATATATGTGTTAGCATACTGTATTTGTTTTTCTCTTTCTGACTTATTTCACTCTGTATGACAGACTCTAACTCCATCCACCTCACTACAAATACATCCATTTCGTTTTTTTTAATGGTTGAGTAATATTCCATTGTATATATGTGCCACATCTTCTTTATCCATTCATCTGATGATGGACACTTAGGTTGCTTCCACGTCCTGGTTATTGTAAATAGAGCTGCAATGAACATTTTGGTACATGACTCTTTTTGAATTATGGTTTTCTCAGGGTATATGCCCAGTAGTGGGATTGCTGGGTCGTATGGTAGTTCTATTTTTAGCTTTTTAAGGAACCTCCATACTGTTCTCCATAGTGACTGTATCAATTTACATTCCCACCAACAGTGCAAGAGTGTTCCGTTTTCTCCACACTCTCTCCAGCATTTATTGTTTCTAGATTTTTTGATGGCTATTCTGACCGGTGTGAGATGATATCTCATTGTAGTTTTGATTGGCATTTCTCTAATGATTAATGATGTTGAGCATTCTTTCATGTGTCTGTTGGCAATCTGTATATCTTCTTTGGAGAAATGTCTGTTTAGGTCTTCTGCCCATTTTTGTATTGGGTTGTTTGTATTCTTGTTACTGAGCTGCATGAGCTGCTTGTAAATCTTGGAGATTAATCCTTTGTCAGTTGCTTCATTTGCAAATATTTTCTCCCATTCTGAGGGTTGTCTTTTGGTCTTGTTTATGGTTTCCTTTGCTGTGCAAAAGCTTTTAAGTTTCCTTAGGTCCCATTTGTTTATTTTTGTTTTTATTTCCATTTCTC
This sequence comes from Balaenoptera acutorostrata, assembly GCF_949987535.1. Lineage (NCBI taxonomy): Eukaryota > Metazoa > Chordata > Mammalia > Artiodactyla > Balaenopteridae > Balaenoptera > Balaenoptera acutorostrata. Next base: position 45,761,927 of record NC_080081.1, read on the forward strand.
TAGGAGTTGGGTCAAAAAGTATCTTGCTGTGATTTATATCATGGAGTGTTCGGCCTATGTTTTTCTCTAAGAGTTTGATAGTGTCTGGCCTTATATTTAGGTCTTTAATCCATTTTGAGTTTATTTTTGTGTATGGTATTAGGGACTGTTCTAATTTCATGCTTTTACATGTACCTGTCCACTTTTCCCAGCACCACTTATTGAAGAGGCTGTCTTTTCTCCACTGTATATGCTTGCCTCCTTTATCAAAGATAAGGTGACCATATGTGTGTGGGTTTATCTCTGGGCTTTCTATCTTGTTCCATTGATCTATGTTTCTGTTTTTGTGTCAGTACCAAACTGTCTTGATTACTGTAGATTAGTAATATAGTCTGAAGTCAGGGAGCCTGATTCCCCCAGCTCCATTTTTCGTTCTCAAGATTGCTTTGGCTATTCGGGGTCTTTTGTGTTTCCATACAAATTGTAAAATTTTTTGTTCTAGTTCTATGAAAAATGCCAGTGGTGGTTTGATAGGGATTGCATTGACTCTGTAGATTGCTTTGGGTAGTAGAGTCAGTTTCACAATGTTGATTCTTCCAATCCAAGAATATGGTATATCTCTCAATCTATTTGTATCATCTTAAATTTCTTTCATCAGTGTCTTATAATTTTCTGCATACAGGTCTTTTGTCTCCTTAGGTAGGTTTATTCCTAGATATTTTTTTCTTTTTGTTGCAATGGTGAATGGGAGTGTTTTCTTAATTTCACTTTCAGATTTTTCATCATTAGTGTATAGGAATGCAAGAGATTCCTGTGCATTAATTTTGTATCCTGCTACTTTACCAAATTCATTGATTAGCTCTAGTAATTTTCTGGTAGCATCTTTAGGATTCTCTATGTATAGTATCATGTCATCTGCAAATAGTGACAGCTTTACATCTTTTTTTCCGATTTGGATTCCTTTTATTTCTTTTTCTTCTCTGATTGCTGTGGCTAACACTTCCAAAACTATGTTGAATAATAGTGGTGAGAGAGGACAACCTTGTCTTGTTCCTGATCTTAGTGGAAATGGTTTCAGTTTTTCACCATTGAGGACAATGTTGGCTGTGGGTTTGTCATATATGGCCTTTATTATGTTGAGGAAAGTTCCCTCTATGCCTACTTTCTGCAGGGCTTTTATCATAAATGGGTGTTGAATTTTGTTGAAAGCTTCCTCTGCATCTGTTGAGATGATCATTTGGTTTTTCTCCTTCAATTATTTAATATGGTGTATCACGTTGATTGATTTGCGTATATTGAAGAATCCTTGCATTCCTGGAATAAACCCCACTTGATCATGTTGTATGATCTTTTTCATGTGCTGTTGCATTCTGTTTCCTAGTATTTTGTTGAGGATTTTTGCATCTATGTTCATCAGTGATATTGGCCTGTAGTTTTCTTTCTTTGTGACATCTTTGTCTGGTTTTGGTATCAGGGTGATGGTGGCCTCGTAGAATGAGTTTGGGAGTGTTCCTCCCTCTGCAATATTTTGGAAGAGTTTCAGAAGGATAGGTGTTAGCACTTCTCTAAATGTTTGATAGAATTCGCCTGTGAAGCCATCTGGTCCTGGGCTTTTGTTTGTTGGAAGATTTTAAATCGCAGTTTCAATTTCAGTGCTTGTGATTGGTCTGCTCCCATTTTCTATTTCATCCTGGTTCAGTCTCAGCAGGTTGTGCATTTCTAAGAATCTGTCCATTTCTTCTAGGTTGTCCATTTTATTGGCATAGAGTTGCTTGTAGTAATCTCTCATGATCGTTTGTATTTCTGCAGTGTCAGCAGTTACTTCTCGTTTTTCATTTCTAATTCTATTGATTTGAGTCTTCTCCTTTTTTCTCTTGATGAGTCTGGCTAATGGTTTATCAATTTTGTTTATCTTCTCAAAGAACCACCTTTTAGTTTTATTGATCTTTGCTATTGTCTCCTTCATTTCTTTTTCATTTATTTCTGATCTGATCTGTATGATTTCTTTCCTTCTGCTAACTTTGGGGTTTTTTGTTCTTTCTCTAATTGCTTTAGGTGCAAGGTTAGGTTGTTTATTTAAGATGTTTCCTGTTTCTTGATGCAGGCTTGTATTGTTATAAACTTCCCACTTAGAACTGCTTTTGCTGCAGCCCTTAGGTTTTGGGTCATCGTGTCTCCATTGTCATTTGTTTCTAGGTATTTTTTGATTTCTCCTTTGATTTCTTCAGTGATCACTTCGTTATTAAGTAGTGTATTGTGTAGACTCCATGTGGTTGTATTTTTTACAGATGTTTCCCTGTAATTGATATCTAGTCTCATAGCATTGTGGTCAGAAAAGATACTTGATACGATTTCAATTTTCTTAAATTTACCAGGGCTTGTTTTGTGACCCAAGATATGATCTATCCTGGAGAATGTTCCATGAGCACTTGAGAAAAATGTGTATTCTGTTGTTTTAGGTGGAATGTCCTATAAATATCAATTAAGTCCATCTTGTTTAATGTATCATTTAAAGCTTGAGTTTCCTTATTTATTTTCATTTTGGATGGTCTGTCCATTGGTGAAAGTGGGGTGTTAAAGTCCCCTACTATGATTGTGTTACTGTCGATTTCCCCTTTTATGGCTGTTAGTATTTGCCTTATGTATTGAGGTGCTCCTATGTTGGGTGCATAAATATTTACAATTGTTATAGCTTCTTCTTGGATTGATCCCTTGATCATTATGTAGTGTCCTTCTTTGTCTCTTGTAATAGTCTTTATTGTAAAGTCTATTTTGTCTGATATGAGAATTGCTACTCCAGCTTTCTTTTGATTTCCATTTGTATGGAATATCTTTTTCCATCCTCTCACTTTCAGTCTGTATGTGTCCCTAGGTCTGAAGTTTGTCTCTTGTTGACAGCATATATATGGGTCTTGTTTTTTTTTTTTTAATTTAATTTATTTATCTATTTATTTTTATTTTTAGCTGTGTTCGGTCTTCGTTTCTGTGCGAGGGCTTTCTCTAGTTGTGGCAAGCGGGGTCCACTCTTCATCACGGTGCACGGGCCTCTCACTGTCACGGGCTCTCTTGTTGTAGAGCACAGGCTCCAGACACGCAGGCTCAGTAGCTGTGGCTCACGGGCCCAGTTGCTCCGTGGCATGTGGGATCTTCCCAGACCAGGGCTCGAACCTCTGTCCCCTGCATTGGCAGGCAGATTCTGAACCACTGCGCCACCAGGGAAGCCCCGGGTCTTGTTTTTGTATCCATTCAGCCAGTCTGTGTCTTTTGGTGGGAGCATTTAATCCATTTACATTTAAGGTAATTATCAATATGTATGTTCCTATTCCCATTTTCTTAAATGTTTTGGGTTTGTTATTGTAGGTGTTTTCCTTTTCTTCTGTTTCTTGCCTAGAGAAGTTTCTTTAGCATTTGTTGTAAAGCTGGTTTGGTTGTGCTGAACTCTTTCAGCTTTTGCTTATCTGTAAAGGTTTTAATTTCTCCATCAAATCTGAATGAGATCCTTGATGGGTAGAGTAATCTTGGTTATAGGTTTTTCTCCTTCATCACTTTAAGTATATCCTGTCACTCACTTCTGGCTTGCAGACTTTCTGCTGAAAGATCAGCTTTTAACCTTATGGGGATTCCCTTGTGTGTTATTTGCTGTTTTTGCTGTGCTGTTTTTAATATGTTTTCTTTATATTTAATTTTTGATAGTTTGATTAATATATATCTTGGGGTGTTTCTCCTTGGATTTATCCTGTGATGGGGCTCTCTGTGCTTCCAGGACTTGATTAAATATTTCCTTTCCCATATTAGGGAAGTTTTCAACTATAATCTCTTCAAATATTTTCTCAGTTCCTTTCTTTTTCTCTTCTTCTTCTGGGACCCATATAATTTGAATGTTGGTGCATTTAATGTTGTCCCAGAGGTCTCTGAGACTGTCCTCCGTTCTTTTCATTCTTTTTTCTTTATTCTGGTCTGCAGTAGTTATTTCCACTATTTTATCTTCCAGGTCACTTACCCGTTCTTCTGCCTCAGTTATTCTGCTATTGATCCCATCTAGAGTATTTTTAATTTCATTCATTGTGTTTTTAATCATTGCTTGGTTGCTCTTTAGTTCTTCTACATCCTTGTTAAATGTTTCTTGCATATTGTCTATTCTATTTCCAAGATTTTGGATCATCTTTACTATCATTATTCTGAATTCTTTTTTCAGGTAGACTGCCTATTACCTCTTCATTTGTTAGGTCTGGTGTGTTTTACCCTGCTCCTTCATCTGCTGTGTGTTTTTCTGTCTTCTCATTTTGCTTATCTTACTGTGTTTGGGGTCTCCTTTTCACAGGCTGCAGGTTCGTAGTTCCTATTGTTTTTGGTATCTGTCCCCAGTGGCTAAGATTGGTTCAGTGGGTTGTGTAGGCTTCCTGGTCGAGGGGACTAGTGCCTGTGTTCTGGTGGATGAGGCTGGATCTTGTCTTCCTGGTGGGCATGTCCACTTCTGGTGGTGTGTTTTGGGGTGTCTGTGGCCTTATTATGATTTTAGGCACCCTCTCTGCTAATGGATGGGGCTGTGATCCTGTTTTGCTAGTTGTTTGGCATAGGGTGTCCAGCACTGTAGCTTGCTGGTCGTTGAGGGAAGCTGGGTCTTGATGTTGAGATGGAGATCTCTGAGAGATTTTCGCCATTTTGTATTACGTGGAGCTGGGAGGTCTCTTGTGGACCAGTGTCCTGAAGTTGGCTCTCCCACCTCAGAGGCACAGCCCTGATGCCTGGCTGGAGCACCAAGAGCCTTTCATCCACTCGGCTGAGAATAAAAGGGAGAAAAAATAGAAAGAAAGAAAGCAAGGGGATAAAATAAAATAAAATAAAGCTATTATAATAAAAAATAAAAAAAAATATTAAGAAAACATTTATTAAGACAAAAATTTTTTAAATTTTTTAAAAATAAATTTATTAATTTTTTATAATAAAAATAAGAAAATAATTATTAAGAAAAAAATTTATTAAGGAAAAAACATTATTAATTTTTTAAAATAAAAAATTAGAAGAAAATTTTAAGAAAAAAAAAATTTAAGTTTTTAAAATAAAAAATAAGGAAAAAATTATTGAGAAAAAATTTATTAAGAAAAAAAATTTTTTAAGTAAAAAAAAACCCCAAAAAAACGGACGGACCGAGCCCTAGGACAAATGGTGGAAGCAAAGCTATACAGACAAATTGTCACCCAGAAGCATACACATATACACCCACAAAAAAAAGAAAAGGGGAAAAATTAATATATCCTGCTCCCAAAGTCCACCTCCTGAATTTGGGATGATTCGTTGTCTATTCAGGTAATCAACAGATGCAGGTACCTCAAGTTGTTTGTGGAGCTTTAATCAGCTGCTTCTGAGGCTGCTGGGAGAAATTTCCCTTTCTCTTCTTTGTTCGTACAGCTCCCGGGGTTCAGTATTTTATTTGGACCCACCTCTGTGTGTAGGTCGCCTGAGGGCGTCTGTTCTTCACTCACACAAGACGGGGTTAAAGGAGCAGCTGCTTTGGGGGCTCTGGCTCACTCAGGCCGCAGGGAGGGAGGGGTACGGACGCGGGGTGAGCCTGCGGCAGCAGAGGCCAGTGTGACATTGCAGCAGCCTGATGCGTGCACTGCGTTCTCCCAGGGAAGTTGTCCCTGGATCACGGGAGCCTGGCAGTGGCCGGCTGCACAGGCTCCCGGGAGGGGCGGTGTGGATAGTGATCTGTGCTTGCACACAGGATTCCTGGTGACGGCAGCAGCAGCCTTAGCATCTCATGCCCGTCTCTGGGGTCTGCGCTGATAGCCACGGCTAGTGCCCATCTCTGGAGATCCTTTAGGCGGTGCTCTGAATCCCCTCTCCTCGCACACCAGGAAACAAAGAGGGAAGAAAAAGTCTCTTGCTTCTGCGGCAGCTGCAGACTTTTTCCCGGACTCCCTCCCGCCTAGCCATGGTGCACTAAACCCTTCAGGCTGTGTTCATGCTGCCAACGCCAGTCCTCTCCCTGTGATCTGACCGAAGCCCGAGCCTCAGCTCCCAGCCTCAGCTCCCAGCCCCCGCCCGCCCCAGCGGGTGAGCAGACAAGCCTCTCGGGCTGGTGAGTGCTGCTCGGCACCGATCCTCTGTGCGGGAATCTCTCCGCTTTGCCTTCTGCACCTCTGTGGCTGCGCTCTCCTCCATGACTCCGAATCTCCCCCCCTCTGCTACCCGCAGTCTCCACCTGCAAAGGGGTTTCCTAGTGTGTGGAAACCTTTCTTCCTTCACAGCTCCCTCCCACTGGTACAGGTCCCGTCCCTATTCTTTTGTCTCTGTCATTTCCTTTTTCTTTTGCCCTACCCAAGTATGTGGGGAGTTTCTTGCCTTTTGGGAGGTCTGACGTCTTCTGCCAGTGTTCAATGGGTGTTCTGTAGGAGCAGTTCCACGTGTAGATGTATGTCTAATGTATCTGTGGGAAGGAAGGTGATCTCCGCGTCTTACTCTTCCACCATCTTGCCCCGAGTCCAATGACACAGTTTTAAAGTGCATTTTAGAGTTTTCTTTTAGCTACTTAATTTCCTAAAATATAATACATCATTGTAAAAATAAGCAGTGACAAAAATTGAATGGCAAGAAAATCATATTAAAGTTTGACAGGTAAAAAGTGCCAGGTCCCCAGTCACACGTTGTGTTACAGTCATCTAGGCAATGTGGAGCATTGAGCACTAGCAGTGTCAGATACTTTGAGCATTAGGAGAAATTTAGATCTAATGTTAGTGCATTCTGTATTGAAATTACAGAGTCCCTGTTTCCAGCATTAGTCCAATTAATCTTATGAGTCTTTTATTAAATATGAAATATACATCTTCTTCTACATATGCTATCTTGTCAAGTGATGATTAAATACGGAAAATTAACATCAAAGTTTCAAAACCAACCATTATGGAAAATATTGACCTTTTAAAATTATTGTATACCCATTGCTAACCTGATCATTCTTATTGTTGGTTAAGCAAAGCTAACAGTATTAGACTTACAGAAAAGAAATGGAACACTGCCTTGAAAGAACCTAAATAGTGTCTCAGAAAGAGGATGTCTCAGGTGCTGCTATGATCTGCATGTTTGAGTTCCTCAAAATTCATTTGCTGAAATCCTAACCCCAAAGGTGAGGCTTTTGGAGGTGGAGTGACTGGTAGGTGACTAGGACATGAGTATGGAACCCTCATGAATGGAATTATTTCCCTCATAAAAGCATCTTCAGAGATACCTTGCCTCTTCTGCCATGTGAGAACACAGGAAAAGGACAGTTGTCTATGAACCAGGAAACCCTTACCAAACCCCAGATCTGCTAATACCATGATCCTGGCCTTCCAGCCTCCAGAACTGTGAAATGTTTGTTGTTTATAAAGAGCCCCCCAGCCCCGCCCCCAGTCTGTGGCATTTTGCTGTAGCATCCTGAATAGACAAAAATAGATGGATTTTAGAGTCTGGTCTGTGCAATTTTGGTAGTCTTGCAAGATGGACATCTAGTTCAGTTGGCATTAGTTTATAACATATAGCTTAGGACTGATGGCACAGGGAGGTAATTGTCCTGATGTGTGTATTGATGATTAAGCTATGAGTCTTGATCAGTAAGTTATTTTAGTTGGTTCATTGTCTTATTTTCAGAAACAAGTGTTTCCCAAAAAAGAGCTAAATAATTTTTGCTTAACCCCAGTATTTTTTAGCACAAACACAGATAAGTAATCTTTATCAAAGAATTGTTCAGATAGAGACAGAAAAGTATGTTAAGAATTACTCATGGTCTTCCCTGGTGGCGCAGTGGTTGAGAATCTGCCTGCTAATGCAGAGGACACGAGTTCAGGCCCTGGTCTGGGAAGATCCCACATGCCGCGGAGCAACTAGGCCCGTGAGCCACAGCTACTGAGCCTGCGCATCTGGAGCCTGTGCTCTGCAGCAAGAGGGGCTACGACAGTGAGAGGCCCGCACACCGTGATGAAGAAGAGTGGCCCCCACTTGCCACAACTAGAGAAAGCCCTCACACAGAAATGAAGACCCAACACAGCCAAATAAATAAATAAATAAATTAATTAATTAATTAAAAAAAAGAATTAGTCAGATGAGGAGAGAGAGGAGAAGATGGCAGAAGAGTAAGACGCAGAGATCACCATCCTCCCCACAGATACATCGGAAATATATCTACACGTGGAACTACTCCTATAGAACACCCACTGAATGCTGGCAGAAGACCTCAGACCTCCCGAAAGGCAAGAAACTCCCCACGTACCTGGGTAGGGCAAAAGAAAAAAGAAAAAACAGAGACAAAAAATAGGGACCGGACCTTCACCAGTGGGAGGGAGCTGTGAAGGAGGAAAGGTTTCCACACACTAGGAAGTCCCTTCGTGGGCGGAGACTGCAGGTGGCGGAGGGAGGAAGCTTCGGAGTCATGGAGGAGAGCGCAGCCACAAGGGTGTGGAGGGCAAAGTGGAGAGATTCCTGCACAGAGGATCGGTGCCAAGCAGCACTCACCAGCCCGAGAGGCTTGTCTGCTCACCCGCTGGGGCGGGCGGGGGCTGGGAGCTGAGGCTGGGAGCTGACGCTCGGGCTTCAGTCGGATCGCAGTGAGAGGACTGGCGTTGGTGGCGTGAACACAGCCTGAAGGGTTTAGTGCACCATGGCTAGCCGGGAGGGAGTCCGGGAAAAAGTCTGCAGCTGCCGCAGAAGCAAGAGACTTTTTCTTCCCTCTTTGTTTCCTGGTGTGCGAGGAGACAGGATTCAGAGCACTGCTTAAAGGCGCTCCAGAGACAGGCGCGAGCCGCGGCTATCAGCGCAGACCCCAGAGACGGTCATGAGACGATAAGGCTGCCGCTGCCACCACCAAGAAACCTGTGTGCAAGCACAGGTCACTATCCACACTGACCCTCCCGGGAGCCTTTGCCGCCCGCTACTGCCAGGCTTCCGTGATCCAGGGACAACTTCCCTGGGAGAACGCAGGGCACACATCAGGCTGGTGCAACGTCACACTGGCCTCTGCTGCCGCAGGCTCTCCCCGCATTCATACACCTCCCTCCCCCTGGCCTGAGTGAGCTGGAGCCCCCGAATCAGCTGCTCCTTTAAACCCGTCCTGTCTGAGCAAAGAACAGATGCACTCAGGTGTCCTACATGCAGAGGCGGGACCAAATCCAAAGCTGAACCCCGGGAGCTGTGCAAACAAAGAAGAGAAAGTGAAATTTCTCCCAGCAGCCTCAGAAGCAGAGGATTAAAACTCCACAAACAACTTTATGTACCTGCATCTGTGGAATACCTGAATAGACAACGAATCAGCCCAAATTGAGGAGGTGGATTTTGGGAGAAAGATATATTATTTTTTCCCCTTTTCCTTTTTTTGCGAGTGTGTATGTGTATGCTTCTTTGTGAGATTTTGTCTGTATAACTTTGCTTTCACCATTTGTCCAAGGGTTCTGTCCGTCATATTTTTTTCCTTTTTTACGTAAAAATTTTTTTTTTCCTAAGAACTTTATTTTATTTTATCTTTATTTAATTATATTTTATCCTCTTTCTTTCTTTCTTTCTATTTTTTCACCCTTTTATTCTGAGCTGTGTGGACGAAAGCCTCTTGGTGCTCCAGCCAGGCATCTGGGCTGTGCCTCTGAGGTGGGAGAGCCAAGTTCAGGACATTGAATAGGAACATACATATGGATAATTACCTTACATGTAAATGGATTAAATGCTCCTACGAAAACACACAGACTGGCTGAATGCATACAAAAACAAGACCCGTATGTATGCTGTTTACAATAGACCTACTTCAGACCTAGGGACACATACAGACTGAAAGTGAGGGGATGGAAAAAGATATTCCGTGCAAATGGAAATCAAAGGAAAGCTGGAGTAGCAATTCTCATATCAGACAAAATAGACTTTAAAATAAAGACTATTACAAGAGACAAAGAAGGACACTACATAATGATAAAGGGATTGATCCACGAAGAAGATATAACAATTGTAAATATTTATGCACCCAACATAGGAGCACCTCAATATATAAAGCAAATACTAACAGCCATAAAAGGGGAAATCGACAGTAACACAATCATAGTAGGGGACTTTAAAACCCCACTTTCACCAATGGACAGATCATTCAAAATGAAAATAAATAAGGAACCACAAGTTTTAAATGATACATTAAACAAGATGGACTTCATTGATATTTATAGGACATCCCACCCAAAAACAACAGAATACACCTTTTTCTCAAGTGCTCATGGAACATTCTCCAAGAGAGATCATATCTTGGGTCACAAATCAAGCCTTGGTAAATTTAAGAAAATTGAAATCATATCAAGTATCTTTTCCAACCACAACACTATGAGACTAGATATCAATTACAGAAAAGATCTGTAAAAAATACAAACACATGGAGGTTAAACAATACACTACTTAATAACGAAGTGATCACTGATGAAATCAAAGGGGAAATCAAAAAATACCTAGAAACAAATGACAATGGAGACACAACGACCCAAAACCTATGGGATGCAACAAAAGCAGTTCTAAGAGGGAAGTTCATAGCAATACAATCTGACCATAAGAAACAAGAAATATCTCAAATAAACAACCTAACCTTGCACCTAAAGCAATTAGAGAAAGAAGAACAAAAAAATCCCCAAAGTTAGCAGAAGGAAAGAAATCATAAAGATCAGATCAGAAATAAATGAAAAATAAATGAAGGAAACGATAGCAAAGAGCAATAAAACTAAAAGCTGGTTCTTTGAGAAGATAAACAAAATTGATAAACCATTAGCCAGATTCATCAAGAAAAAAAGGGAGAAGACTCAAATCAATAGAATTAGAAATGAAAAACGAGAAGTAACAACTGACACTGCAGAAATACAAACAATCATGAGAGATTACTACAAGCAATTCTATGCCAATAAAATGGATAACCTGGAAGAAATGCACAAATTCTTGGAAATGCACAGCCTGCTGAGACTGAAGTAAGAAGACATAGAAAATATGAACAGGCCAATCACAAGCACTGAAATTGAAACTGTTATTAAAAATCTTCCAACAAACAAAAGCCCAGGACCAGATGGCTTCACAGGCGAATTCTATCAAACATTTAGAGAAGAGCTAACACCTATCCTTCTCAAACTCTTCCAAAATATTGCAGAGGGAGGAACATTTCCCAACTCATTGTACAAGGCCACCATCACCCTGATACCAAAACCAGACAAAGATGTCACAAAGAAAGAAAACTACAGGCCAATATCACTGATGAACATAGATGCAAAAATCCTGAACAAAATACTAGCAAACAGAATTCACAGCACATTAAAAGGATCATACACCATGATCAAGTGGGGTTTATTCCCCACTTGATCAAGTGGGGTTTATACCAGGAATGCAAGGATTCTTTAATACACACAAATCAGTCAACATGATACACCATATTAAAAAATTGAAGGAGAAAAACCATATGATCATCTCAATAGATGCAGAGGAAGCTTTTGACAAAATTCAACACCCATTTATGATAAAATCCCTGCAGAAAGTAGGAATAAAGGGAGCTTTCCTCAACATAATAAAGGCCATATATGAAAAACCCACAGCCAACATCGTCCTCAGTGGTGAAAAACTGAAACCATTTGCACTAAGATCAAGAACAAGACAAGGTTGCCCACTCTCACCACTATTATTCAACATAGTTTTGGAAGTTTTAGCCAGAGCAATCAGAGAAGAAAAAGAAATAAAAGGAATCCAAATCAGAAAAGAAGATGTAAAGCTGTCATTGTTTGCAGATGACATGATACTATGCATAGAGAATCCTAAAGATGCTACCAGAAAAGTACTAGAGCTAATCAATGAATTTGGTAAAGTAGCAGGATACAAAATTAATGCACAGAAATCTCTTGCATTCCTATACACTAATGATGAAAAATCTGAAATTGAAATTAAGAAAACACTCCCATTCACCATTGCAACAAAAAGAATAAAATATCTAGGAATAAACCTACCTAAGGAGATAAAAGACCTGTATGCAGAAAATTATAAGACACTGATGAAAGAAATTAAAGATGATACAAATAGATTGAGAGATATACCATGTTCTTGGATTGGAAGAATCAACATTGTGAAAATGACTCTACTACCCAAAGCAATCTACAGAGTCAATGCAATCCCTATCAAACTACCACTGGCATTTTTCACAGAACTAGAACAAAAAATTTCACAATTTGTATGGAAACACAAAAGATCCCGAATAGCCAAAGCAATCTTGAGAACGAAAAATGGAGCTGGAGGAATCAGGTTCCCTGATTTCAGACTATACTACAAAGCTACAGTAATCAAGACAGTATGGTACTGGCACAAAAACAGAAATATAGATCAATGGAACAAGATAGAAAGCCCAGAGATAAACCCACGCACATATGGTCACCTTATTTTTGATAAAGGAGGCAAGCATATACAGTGGAGAAAAGACAGCCTCTTCAATAAGTAGTGCTAGTAAAACTGGACAGGTACCTGTAAACGTATGAAATTAGCACACTCCCTAACACCATACACAAAAATAAACTCAAAATGGATTAAATACCTAAATGTAAGGACAGGCACTATCAAACTCTTAGTGGAAAACATAAGCAGAACACTCTATGACATAAATCACAGCAAGATCTTTTTTGACCCAGCTCCTAGAGAAAAGGAAATAAAAACACAAATAAACAAATGGGACCTTATGAAACTTAAAAGCTTTTGCACAGCAAAGGAAACCATAAACAAGATGAAAAGACAACCCTCAGAATTGGAGAAAATATTTGCAAATGAAGCAACTGACAGTGGATTAATCTTCAAAATTTACAAGCAGCTCATGCAGCTCAACAAAACAAACAAACAAACAAACAACCCAATCCAAAAATGGGCAGAAGGCCTAGATAGACATTTCTCCAAAGAAGATATACAGATTGCCAACAAACACATGAAAGAATGCTCAACATCATTAATCATTAGAGAAATGCAAATCAAAAGTACACTGAGATATCATCTCACACCGGTCAGAATGGCCATCATCAAAAAATCTAGAAACAATAAATGCTGGAGAGGGTGTGGAGCAAAGGGAACACTCTTGCACTGTTGGTGGAAATGTAAATTGATACAGCCACTATGGAGCATAGTATGGAGCTTTCTTAAAAATCTAAAAATAGAACTACCATACGACCCAGCAATCCCACTACTGGGCATATACCCTGAGAAAACCATAATTCAAAAAGAGTCATGTACCAAAATGTTCATTGCAGCTCTATTTACAATAGCCGGGACATGGAAGCAACCTAAGTGTCCATCATCGGATGAATGGATAAAGAAGATGTGGCACATATATACAATGGAATATTACTCAGCTTAAAAAGAAACGAAATGGAGTTATTTGTAATGAGGTGGATGGATTTAGAGTCTGTCATACAGAGTGAAGTAAGTCAGAAAGAGAAAAACAAATATAGAATGCTAACACGTATATATGGAATCTAAGGAAAAAAATAAAAGGTCATGAAGAAGCTAGTGGCAAGATGGGAATAAAGATACAGACCTACTAGAGAATGGACTTGAGGATATGGGGAGGGGGAAGGGTAAGCTGTGAGAAAGAGAGTGGCATGGACATATATACACTACAAAATGTAAAATACATAGCTAGTGGGAAGCAACCGCATAGCACAGGGAGATTAGCTCGGTGCTCTGTGACCACCTAGAGCGGTGGGATAGGGAGGCTGGGAGCGAGGGAGATGCAAGAGGGAAGAGATATGGGAACATATGTATATGTATAACTGATTCACTGTGTTATAAAGTAGAAACTAACACACCATTGTAAAGCAATTATACTCCAATAAAGATGTTTAAAAAAAAAAGTGATGATATAGTATGAATTAAAAGCCACAATATCTAACAAGCTTGCTAGTTTGCTACAATAAGTATATTGTGCATCTATAGTATTAGTAGAAATAATTTTAAAAATCTGCTTCATAAATATGGAAAAGGGTATTATCCATTCCTTACACTGAAGAGTAATTGTAAATCAGTGTTTACTAAAATTCTTGGATAATAACAAGTAAAATTACTAAATATGCATATTCTGACTTATTGTGGGTTAGGTATCCAGAAATCAGATTTACCACTACTGCCCCACTTGATTTTTAAGAAGTAATATAATGTTAGGATTAAGAGCATAGATTGTGTATAATGTCTTCACAATCATTTACTTCTGTGAATTTAGCTACAATAATTTACTTGCCTATACCTGATTCTCTTCAATTGAAAAACTGGAATATTAATAGTGTGGATACTAAATGAATTCATATATGAAAGTACTTAGAAGAATGCATGGTTCACAATAATTGCTCTACAAACAATGGGTATTACAACTACTACTACTGCTACTACTATCACTAAAAACCAATTATTTAAAAAAACATATTTAGAAATGTGTTTTATGATGATTTGAAGAACCATAAACTAAAATTTTCTCATTTCATTTTCCAAAGTTCATCTAGTCAGATGCACGGAGCTTTTTGGTGATAAATTTATCCATTCATCCATCATCTCATTCATTGTGAGAATGCCGAGAATACAATATTGGTCAGATGCTCTCACAGAGTTTATACTGGAGCATATCTACATTTATAATTAGTAAAAGTTTTGATTTATTTTCATGTTACTTATTATAATTTTTTTCTAAAGAGCAGAGATGTATTTAAATATTTATGAAATGTCTAGATGAACATAATTATCAAAGTAGTTAAGGAAATGTATTTTTTCAGAGATTACAACTATCTTTTACTATTATACTGACATTGCAGAGACATAAAGACAAAATGTTTTTAAAAAATTTACTGGGTCAAAGACTGATGAATTGACACTGTAACAGTTCAGTCTACATGATATATCTGGATTTTTAAAGAGATGATAGCAGAAAGAGAAGTGAAGTCTACTGTGAAATATGGAAAGTTTCATAACTTTAAGTTGGCTTTGGAAATAGAATTCTATCCATGTAATATCAAATGCCACACCCAGTTATATTTAACATATTACCCATAAATATATAAGTGGAAGTAAGTATGGTGAGCCTTATTGCTATATGTATAGAGCAATACTTATAGCAATGCTTATTGCTATTGCTATAGCAATACTTATTGCTATTGCTTATAGCAATACTTATTGTTATAAGTATAGAGCAATACTTATTGTTCTATACTTATAGCAATAAGTATAAGTATAATACTTATTGCTATAAGTATATAGCAATATACTTATAGCACTATATATATACTTATAGCACTATAAATTATATAGTATAATCTTATAGTGGTTATACTATATTGACAGACTTTCTGAATTTTACTTCTGAGATTTATCTTTCAACATAATGATTAAGCAAATTGTGCTACATCCCCAATATATGTGTGAATGATCTTTTATAAAGATGATTATGTCAGCTCATTGAATCAGAAGTTAGAAGCTCTAATTATGAGAACAGCATTCTTCTTGATTATGTGCATCCTAGATATAAAACTTAATGTTGTGAAAATATACATGCTCTTTCAAGACTGTAACATGATAAATGAACTTAAGCTTCTAAGAACAGTGTTCCTCATCAAAGCCAGTGAAAGAGCAGAGCGATGTTTAAGGAGGGCAGATATCATTAAAATTTAACTGCCTGATGCCAGAGTATGAAAACTAGATATAGGGAGACAAAAAAAATCTAAAATTGTCCCCAAACTTATAAGCAAGGTTGTTGTAACTAGAGTTTGTATTTACTGATGGTTCATAGGAAATGGTCTAATTTTGACAGGATTGACTCTGAGTTGACTTTTGTAGGACTTGTTATAGCCTGACATACAATGTAATGTATAGTATTATTAGAGAATATTAACAAACACTCGATAATATTCTAATAGATGAAACAGTTTGACAAGCATTCAGTTCAGAAATTCCTCCATTGTCTTATTGTTTTATTGCTGTTATAGAAAAGTAAAGTGAATGTATGAACATATTCTATACTCATGTGGAAAAAAAACTAACATCTGTGTAACATTTTACAAAATACAACCATCACACAGTTTTTCTCTTCACAAGACTGAGCAATGTTATAATTTCTTTGATACTTATGAGGAAATAGGAAATCAGCAAGCTGGAGTGCTTCACCCATGATCTTGCAGGCGTTAAATACTGGTGGGAGCTGACAGAACTTGTGTGGGTGTCTTTTGTAGACCAGTACCTGTATCATGTTCTTTTATAAGCATTACCACTTTCATCGTTCCTATCTTGTGAGAAAGGTGCAAAAAGGAAAAAGAAAATGTCAGGTCAGAAAAAACACATTCTTATCTGTGTTCCATATTTCACTGTATTTAATCAGGCTGACTCACACTAACTAAACTCAAAAAACTAAAATATATGTCAGGAGATAATGTACCAATTTACAGTGAGCAATGTCACACAAGCCAACATATTCACTTGTGTGACTAAAAAATCAATTTGGCAAACCAAATCAAAGTCAGAAGTTTTCATCGTAAGCATGCAAATTACAATAAGGAAAGTGAATTTTCATGGCCCATATATTAGATGGCATCAGGCTCTGATTGCTTCATTTACAAATTTTCATCGTTGAAAGATATATGTCATAAGCATCAGTACAGTTGACTTTTATGTCAGAACTTTTTATTTCCCTGAAGACAGACTGTCAATTTTGCTTCCCTGTTGTTCAATTTTCTTATTCCATTTCAGACTCCTTCTTTTCCTTCTTCTCCTCTGTGTCCTTCCCCTCCTTCTATTTGATCTGTTTTTTTCTTTAGTTATGCTAAAGTCATCTGATTATTGTCAAGTCTCATACTGTCTTGGGAGCTGATCTTTATTTCTGTTATTCATAGAAAAATCTTATTTTAAAACATTTTCATTATTTATTAATATCTATTAACTATTATTATTCATTCATGTTTATTTTTAACTTTTACAGGGTGTATAAAGTAGGATTTATTTCATTTTTATATAACAGGAAAACTCAAAATAACAGTGATATAAAAATCATAGAATTTTCTGGAGAAGTAGTTCCAGGAAGCACAGTGGGGACATCAGGAAACATTATATTTCTGATTTATTCTCTTCGGTAATGGTTTTCATCACCAATATTACCTCATGGCCCAAGATGATTATCAAAGAACTACCCAGAGCAGTGCTTTGAAAACTACCTAGTGTTCTGCCATCACTAGTGTTAATTGCATAGAAAAAGTGGTTTGGTTTTATTCACCACGGCTTGTACTAGTAAGTGTATGGAGTACTAGCATATGTTTGGCAGAGTCTGGAACATTCAGGAAACTTGAAACTGAGTTTAGTCTCTTCCACTTACTGGCTCTATTGTGCTATTCCCACAGCCTCAATAACCTTTAGTTTCCTCTTATTTATTATGGATACAATTTACCTGCTTAATGAGAAACATTGAGACAGAAAATGAAACTATTTTTAAAGTATATAGCACAAAACAAATCAAGTGAATACATTTTAAAGCCATGCATATGTGTAAAACTGTAATTTTAGTTTCCCAAAATCTAAATTAATCTCTATTCAGAATCTATTCCATTTGTGGTAGAAAAAATGCAATCCTTGGAAAATCAGGGTATACTTAGCCAATTTCACTACTGAACAAGTCACTTCATAATGTTCCCTTTGCTTTTTTCCTTTCCACAGTTATGACTAACCTGAGGCACCCTTACATTATAGATGTGTCCATGTTAATTAGTATTTGTCCATTCTGCTTTCTTAGGCCTCCAAGCTTTGTGGAACTACAACTTTTAAAGGATCACCTCCAAAAAATTATTCGCATATATACTTCTTCAGTCCCTCATCCATTTCTTCCTTCTCAAAACCTCCTATCAGCTGGGTAATTTTTATGTAATCTGGACAAGTTGGAATACTCATTCTAACTCATCACATATATTTATATTTGGATCAGGATGTTGGATTGTATTTGCAACTTGAAATGACATATCTATCTATCTACATAGCTATTGTCTGTACCTTTAGCTTCCAAGGTATTTTTTAAATTAGAAGTGTATCCATTATTTTTCTTTGGTTTAACACAAAAGATATGCATTCTAGAAATAAAAGGAAATAAGATTTTCTGGGAAACAATGAATTGTGGAGGAGTAATGGAATTTCTCTGTGGCACTATATCCATTACAGTCTCACTTTTCTATAACTCACAAATAATCAACCCTGCTGGGCAGGGGGATGGAGAATCACAAGTTGTGTTTGTGTCTCAACAACGTATGTATTGTGCAATATGCAGTTATATAAACATGTTGTTGATTGAGAAAATTAAGAATGTCCATGACATTGGCATAACCGCAAGTAGAAATTATGGGTTGACCATAAATTTTAGTGATAACTGATATTTTAAAAGCCTTTAAGTTTAACTTACATTTTTCATCTTGTAATTCGAGTGTGACTAATCCCAAAACACCTTAGTTCTATAATACCCCGATTATTTATCACCACAAAGATAGCTGACATTGTTCCAGTTAGTCGAAATGTTAGGACAGAAAAAGACAAATGGATAAAATTAATGGAATTGTTTTCTTCCTTAATACTTATACCCAGTGGAATCAATTTTCTCATGCCATGTTATGGTCTGTGATATATGAGCAACACAGAGAAAGCAGAGTAAGGGTAAAGAAATATTTTCTCTGTTCCCCATTCAATGCATAAAATAAAAAGTTCCTTTTTTATCAAGGCAACTTTCCCAATTTCCAGAATCTATGAGACTTTTAAAGAACCTGATCAATCTATATTTTCCCCCTGTCTACCCTTTTTTGTAAAATAACTCTTAAGGGACAGAATTAGAAATATCAAGCTCACATGAGTATGAACTAATACTGCCATTGTAATGAGTTATTATTAAAGTAACAAAAGGTTGGCCAGCCAGTAATGCTTTCCTTTTTCCTCAAACTTTCTTCCACCCACTAATAAGAGCATTAATATATACATCAAAGTTTGCAGGTACTTTCTCCTTTCTCACCAAATGTATTAATAAAAAGCAAACATAAGATAATTCTTATGCAAGATCTGGGAAGTCATTTCCTAAAATAACTTGAATTTATTATATTTACAAATACTAGGTTTGGGTTATAGGGTTTCTACAACCCACATAAGATCATGTGTAACATGGTATATGTGTACACATACACTTAAATTTTTAAGAAATTGTCACAGATTCTCAAATAAAGCTGGGACTCAGGCAATGGGGAATCAATTTATTGGCCTAAGAAATATATTTTGCAGATGAGAAGATAAAGATCTAGAGAGATTAAGCTAATTGACAGCCAAGAAAAGCCAGAGACTTAACTTTCAAATTAACAGTCTATTTTTTTTTCCAACAGAACAAATTTGTATGTGTAAATTGATGCATCTCATATTAAGTTCAATGTGTATCAAGAACATTGTGGTAGGGACAAGCTAGTTTTTCATGAAATTCATTTTCCCTTAATCCCAAGCACCCAACTACAGTACTTTTATCAGCCCTTCCCAGTTATGTGTGGTTGAGACTCTTAATTCTGGCCACAGGAACATGAGTAGAGATGATGACAACACTTCCAGTCCTGACCCAAGACAAACTCCCATGTGAGTTTCAAACTGTTTCTTCCCTTGTCTGTAGGATAATGATTAATAATAGGGGAACCTGGAGGCCAATGCAGATGGTGCAGCACCTGTTGGCCTGAGAATCTGAACACCTTTGCGAAGCAGAGCCCATGGACTTTGTGGACTTCATGGACTCCATTAATAGCCCTTTTTAGAATTCACATAAAGAAGAAAAAAAGTCATTGAGATTTGTGGATTTAACTGATACCAAATGTAGCATTATGTTAGGTAGTACAGACATACTAAGGATACTATCTGAAAATGGAATTTAGGTCTCTAGTTTCAGATTGGTACGATAACTTGTAAGTGAGAAAAACACAATCAGTTCTGCTTTAAATCTATTTGTTAGTCTCAGGAATACTTGTGAAAAGAAATACTTCTTTAAAATAAGGGATAGCAATCAAAATTTTAATTAAGGCATTTTAATTAAGAGACAAGTAAGTAGTGTAGGGAGAAATCAAATCCAAAAATCTCTTTCGGAAAGCCAAAGAATGAGGACTCTACATTTTAAAATAAAATGTTATTTTCATTTGTGGTATTAGGTACATTTAAATTAATTAGCACAGTGTGAAAATTATGTGATAACACATTATTCAGTATTACATAGTATAATTATTAATGATTCAAATAAATAATGACTATATTTAGGAATTTTTACTGTACATAGGGTGCTATTACTTAGTAGCTTATTCATAAATCCTGCAAAACAATAGTTGTTCTATTGTTTCCCTGTATTATTACCTCAAAGATATGTTAGCTTGAGTGTTCTGGAATGGAGGTCTGCCGTATCAGTCTTAAAATCTGCAAACATTGGCCTAAATGGAAACCTGTCTGGGATAGCTGTAGAATCTGAACACTAATTACTGGGCCCTCAACAGAAGTAGTAGTTATGTATTTGTCTGAACTGATAGACAGTGGTAAGAAGCTCACCCAGAGCTAAATATCCTGACATTCACGTTTTCACTGAGTAGCAGAGGAGTAGTGGCAATGATGATGGCCACCACGGTATAAAGAGATCAGGTAGGGACAAGATGGTGGAAGAGTAAGACGCGGAGATCACCTTCCTTCCCACAGATACAGTAGAAATACATCCACACTTGGAACTGCTCCTACAGAACACCCACTGAACACTGGCAGAAGACGTCAGACCTCCCAAAAGGCAAGAAAATCCCCACGTACTTGGGTAGGGTAAAAGAAAAAAGAAATAACAGAGACAAAAGAATAGGGACAGGACCTGTACCAGTGGGAGGGACCCATGAAGGAGGAAAGGTTTCCAGGCACTAGGAAGCCCCTTCGCGGGCAGAGACTGCAGGTGGTGGAGGGCGGAAGCTTCGGAGCCATGGAGGACAGTGCAGCCACAGGGGTGCGGAGGGCTAAGCGGAGAGATTCCCACACGGAGGCTTGGCCCCGAGCAGCACTCACCAGCCCGAGAGGCTTGTCTGCTCACCCGCCGGGGCGGGCGGGGACTGGGAGCTGAGGCTCGGGCTTCGGTGCTAGCTGGGAGGGAGTCCGGGAAAAAGTCTGCAGCTGCCGAAGAGGCAAGAGACTTTTTCTTGCCTCTTTGTTTCGCGGTGCGCAAGGAAAGGGGATTCAGAGCACCGCCTAAACAAGCTCCAGAGACAGACGCGAGCTGCGGCTATCAGCACGGACCCCACAGCAACAGGGGCGCAGAGGGAAAAACGGAGAGATTCCCGCACAGAGGCTCAGTGCCGAGCAGCACTCACCAGCCCAAGAGGCTTGTCTGCTCACCCGCCGGGGCGGGCGGGGCTGGGAGCCGAGTCGCGGGCTTCCGTTGGATCCCAGGGAGAGGACTGGGGTTGGCGGCGTGAACACAGCCTGAAGGGGTTGGCACGCCGCGGCTAGCTGGGAGGGAGCCCGAGAGGAGGTCTGCAGCCGCCAAAGAGGCAAGAGACTTTTTCTTGCCTCTTTGTTTTGCGGCACACAAGGAGAGGGGATTCAGAGGGCCGCGTAGACGATCTCCAGAGATGGGCGCGAGCCGTGGCAATCAGCGCGGACCCCAGAGACTGGTAGGAGACGCTAAGGCTGCTGCTGCCGCCAACAAGAAGCCTGTGTGCGAGCACAGGTCACTCTCCACACCGCCCCTCCTGGGAGCCTGTGCAGCCTGCCACGGCAAGGCTCCCGTGATCCGAGGACAACTTCCCCGGGAGAACGCAGGGCACACCTCAGGCTGCTGTAACGTCACACCTCTGCCGCCACCGCAGGCTCGCCCCGCCTCCTCTGTACCGCTCCCTCCCCGCGGGCTGAGTGAGCCAGAGCCTCTGAAGCAGCTGCTCTTTAACCCCGTTCTGTCTGGGCGGGGGAACGGACACCCTCAGGCGACGGACATGCAGAGGCAGGTCCAAATCCAAAGCTGAACACTGGGAGCTGTACGAACAAAGAAGAGAAAGGGAAATCCCTCCCAGCAGTCTCAGAAGCAGCAGATTAAAGCTCCACAAACAACTTGATGTGCCTGCATCTGTTGAATACCTGACTAGACAACGAATCATCCCAAATTCAAGAGGTGGACTTTAGGAGCAGGATATATTAATTTTTCCCCTTTTCCTTTTTTTGTGAGTGTATATGTGTATGCTTCTGTGTGAGATTTTGTCTGTATAGCTTTGCTTTCACCATTAGTCCTAGGGTTAGGTCCCTCCGGGTTTTTTTTTTTGTTTTTGTTTTTTTTTTTACTTAAAATTTTTTTTTTCCCTAATATATGTTTTCTTAATATTTTTTTCCGTATTTTCTATTTTAATTTTAGATTAAAAGTTTTAAAAATTTTAATTTTTAATTTTTAAAAAATTTTAATAAGTTTTTTCATATTTTTTATTTAAAAAAATTAATTTTTTTTCTTTCTTAATAAATTTTTTTCTTAATATTTTTTTATTATTTTTTACTATAAAAAATTAATAAATCTATTTTTAAAAATTAAAAAAAAATTCTGAATACATTTACTCTTAGTAATTTTTTTTCTTATTTTTTATTATAAAAGCTTTATTTTATTTTATTTTATCCTCTTTCTTTCTTTCTATTTTTTCTCCCATATATTCTGAGCTCTGTGGATGAAAGGCTCTTGGTGCTCCAGCCAGGCATCAGGGCTGTGCCTCTGAGGTGGGAGAGCCAACTTCAGGACACTGGTCCACAAGAGACCTACCAGCTCCACGTAATACCAAACGGTGAAAATCTCTTAGAGATCTCCATCTCAACATCAAGACCCAGCTTGACTGAACGACCAGCAAGCTACAGTGCTGGACACCCTATGCCAAACAACTAGCAAGACAGGAACACAGCCCCGTCCATTAGCAGAGAGGCTGCCTAAAATCATAAGGCCACAGACACCCCAAAACACACCACCAGACGTCGACCTGCCCACCAGAAAGAGAAGATCCAACCTCATCCACCAGAACACAGGCAATAGTCCCCTCCACCAGGAAGCCTACACAGCCCACTGAACCAACCTTAGCCACTGGGGACAGATACCAAAAACAACGGGAACTACAAACCTGCAGCCTGCAAAAAGGAGACCCCAAACACAGTAAGATAAGCAAAATGAGATGACAGAAAAACACACAGCAGATGAAGGAGCAGGGTCAAAACACACCAGACCTAACAAATGAAGAGGAAATAGGTAGTCTACCCAAAAAAGAATTCAGAATAATGATACTAAGGATGATCCAAAATCTTGGAAATAGAATAGACAAAATGCAAGAAACATTTAACACGGACGTAGGAGAACTAAAGAGGAACCAAGCCATGATGAAAAACACAATAAATGAAATTAAAAATACTCTAGAAGGGATCAATAGCAGAATAACTGAGGCAGAAGAAAGGATAAGTGACCTGGAAGATAAAATGGTGCAAATAACTACTGCAGAGCAGGATAAAGTAAAAAGAATGAAAAGAACTGAGGACAGTCTCAGAGACCTCTGGGACAACATTAAATGCACCAACATTCGAATTATAGGGGTCCCAGAAGAAGAAGAGAAAAAGAAAGGGACTGAGAAAATATTTGAAGAGATTATAGTTGAAAACTTCCCTAATATGGGAAAGGAAATAGTTAATCAAGTCCAGGAAGCACAGAGAGTCCCATACAGGATAAACCCAAGGAGAAACACACCAAGACACATATTAATCAAACTGTCAAAAATTAAATATAAAGAAAACATATTAAAAGCAGCAAGGGAAAAACAACAAATAACACACAAGGGAATCCCCATAAGGTTAACATCTGATCTTTCAGCAGAAACTCTGCAAGCCAGAAGGGAGTGGCAGGATATACTTAAAGTGATGAAGGAGAAAAACCTACACCCAAGATTACTCTACCCAGCAAAGATCTCATTCAGATGTGATGGAGAATTTAAAACCTTTACAAACAAGCAAAAGCTGAGAGAGTTCAGCACCACAAAACCAGCTTTACAACAAATGCTAAAGGAACTTCTCTAGGCAAGAAACACAAGAGAAGGAAAACACCTACAATAACAAACCCAAAACATTTAAGAAAATGGGAATAGGAACATACATATCGATAATTACCTTGAATGTAAATGGATTAAATGCTCCCACCAAAAGACACAGATTGGCTGAATGGATACAAAAACAAGACCCATATATATGCTCTCTACAATAGACCCACTTCAGACCTAGAGACACATACAGACTGAAAGTGAGGGGATGGAAAAAGATATTCCGTGCAAATGGAAATCAAAGGAAAGCTGGAGTAGCAATTCTCATATCAGACAAAATAGACTTTAAAATAAAGAATATTATAAGAGAAAAAGAAGGACACTATATAATGATCAAGGGATCGATCCAAGAGGAAGGTATAACAATTGTAAATATTTATGCACCCAACATAGGAGCACCTCAATACATGAGGCAAATACTAATAGCCATAAAAGGGGAAATCGACAGTAACACAATCATAGTAGGGGACTTTAACACCCCACTTTCACCAATGGACAGATCATCCAAAATGAAAATAAGTAAGAAAACACACGCTTTAAATGATGCATTAAACAAGATGGACTTAATTGATATTTATAGGACATTCCACCCAAAAACAACAGAATACACATTTTTCTCAAGTGCTCATGGAACATTCTCCAGGATAGATCATATCTTGAGTCACAAATCAAGCCTTGGTAAATTTAAGAAAATTGAAATTGTATCAAGTATCTTTTCCGACCACAACGCTATGAGACTAGATATCAATTACAGGAAAACATCTGTAAAAAATACAAACACATGGAGGCTACACAATACACTACTTAATAACGAAGTGATCACTGAAGAAATCAAAGGGGAAATCAAAAAATACCTAGAAACAAATGACAATGGAGACATGACGACCCAAAACCTATGGGATGCAGCAAAAGCATTGCTAAGAGGGAAGTTTATAGCAATACAAGCCTACCTCAAGAAACAGGAAACATCTCGAATAAACAACCTAACCTTGCACCTAAAGCAGTTAGAGAAAGAAGAACAAAAAAACGCCAAAGTTTGCAGAGGAAAGAAATCATAAAGATTAGATCAGAAATAAATGAAAAAGAAATGAAGGAAAAAATAGCAAAGATCAATAAAACTAAAAGCTGGTTCTTTGAGAAGATAAACAAAATTGATAAACCATTAGCCAGACTCATCAAGAAAATAAGGGAGAAGACTCAAATCAATAGAATTAGAAATGAAAAAGGAGAAGTAACAAGTGACACTGAAGAAATACAAATGATCGTGAGAGATTACTACAAATACCTCTTTGCCAATAAAATGGACAACCTGGAAGAAATGGACAAATTCTTAGAAATGCACAACCTGCCAAGACTGAACCAGGAAAAAATAGAAAATATGAAGAGACTAATCACAAGCACTGAAATTGAAACTGTGATTAAAAATCTCCCAACAAACAAAAGACCAGGACCAGATGGCTTCACAGGTGAATTCTATCCAACATTTAGAGAAGACCTAACACCTATCCTTCTCAAACTCTTCCAAAATATTGCAGAGGGAGGAACACTCCCCAACTCATTCTACGAGGTCACCATCACCCTGATACCAAAACCAGACAAAGATGTCACAAAGAAAGAAAACTACAGGCCAATATCACTGATGAACATAGATGCAAAAATCCTCAACAAAATACTAGCAAACAGAATCCAACAGCACATTAGAAGGATCATACACCATGATCAAGTGGGGTTTATCCCAGGAATGCAAGGATTCTTCAATATACGCAAATCAATCAACATGATACACCATATTAACAAATTGAAGGAGAAAAACAATATGATCATCTCAATAGATGTAGAGAAAGCTTTTCACAAAATTCAACACCCATTTATGATAAAAGCCCTGCAGAAAGTAGGCATAGAGGGAACTTTCCTCAACATAATAAAGGCCATATATGACAAACCCACAGCCAACATTGTCCTCAATGGTGAAAAACTGAAACCATTTCCCCTAAGATCAGGAACAAGACAAGGTTGTCCTCTCTCACCACTATTATTCAACATAGTTTTGGAAGTGTTAGCCACAGCAATCAGAGAAGACAAAGAAATAAAAGGAATCCAAATCGGAAAAGAAGAAGTAAAGCTGTCACTGTTTGCAGATGACATGATACTATACATAGAGAATCCTAAAGATGCTACCAGAAAACTCATAGAGCTAATCAATGAATTTGCTAAAGTAGCAGGATACAAAATTAATGCACAGAAATCTCTTGCATTTCTATACACTAATGACGAAAAATCTGAAAGTGAAATTAAAAAAACACTCCCGTTGACCACTGCAACAAAAAGAATAAAATATCTAGGAATAAACCTACCTAAGGAGACAAAAGACTTGTATGCAGAAAATTATAAGACACTGATGAAAGAAATTAAAGATGATACAAATAGATGGAGAGATATACCATGTTCCTGGATTGGAAGAATCAACATTGTGAAAATGACTCTACTACCCAAAGCAATCTACAGAGTCAATGCAATCCTTATCAAACTACCACGGGCATTTTTCACAGAACTAGAACAAAAAATTTCACAATTTGTATGGAAACACAAAAGACCCCGAATAGCCAAAGCAGTCTTGAGAATGAAAAATGGAGCTGGAGGAATCAGGCTCCCTGACTTCAGACAATATTACAAAGCTACAGTAATCAAGACAGTTTGGTACTGGCACAAAAACAGAAATATAGATCAATGGAACAGGACAGAAAGCCCAGAGATAAACCCACGCACATATGGTCACCTTATCTTTGACAAAGGAGGCAAGCATATACAGTGGAGAAAAGACAGCCTCTTCAATAAGTGGTCCTGGGAAAATTGGACAGCTACATGTAAAAGTATGAAATTAGAACACTCCCTGACACCATGCACAAAAATAAACTCAAAATGGATTAAAGACCTAAGTGTAAGGCCAGACACTATCAAACTCTTAGAGGAAAACATAGGCAGAACACGCTATGACATAAATCACAGCAAGATTCTTTTTGACCCAGCTCCCAGAGAAATGGAAATAAGAACACAAATAAACAAATGGGACCTAATGAAACTTAAAAGCTTTTGCACAGCAAAGGAAACCATAAACAAGACCAAAAGACAGCCATCAGAATGGGAGAAAATATTTGCAAATGAAGCAACTGACAAAGGATTAATCTCCAGGATTTACAAGCAGCTCATGCAGCTCAATAACAAAAAAACGAACAACCCAATCCAAAATTGGGCAGAAGACCTAAATAGACATTTCTCCAAAGAAGATATACCGATTGCCAACAGACACATGAAAGAATGTTCAACATCATTAATCATTAGAGAAATGCAAATCAAAACTACGATGAGGTATCATCTCACACCAGTCAGAATGGCCATCATTAAAAAATCTAGAAACAATAAATGCTGGAGAGGGTGTTGAGGAAAGGGAACACTCTTGCACTGTTGGTGGAAATGTAAAGTGATACAGCCACTATGGAGAACAGTATGGAGGTTCCTTAAAAAACTACAAATAGAACTACCATATCACCCAGCAATCCCACTACTGGGCATATACCCTGAGAAAACCATAGATCAAAAAGAGTCATGTACCAAAATGTTCATTGCAGCTCTATTTACAATAGCCAGGACATGGAAGCAACCTAAATGTCCATCGACAGATGAATGGATAAAGAAGATGTGGCACATATATACAATGGAATATTACTCAGCCATAAAAAGAAATGAAGTGGAGGTATTTGTAATGAGGTGGATGGAGTTAGAGTCTGTCATACAGAGTGAAGTAAGTCAGAGAAAAACAAATACAGTATGCTAACACATATATACGGAATCTAAGGGAAAAAAAAAAAAAAAAAAAGGCCATGAAGAACCTAGTGGCAAGACCGGAGTAAAGACACAGACCTACTAGAGAATGGACTTGAGGATATGGGGAGGGGGTGGGGTGAGATGTGACAGGGTGAGAGAGTGTCATGGACATATATACACTACCAAATGTAAAATAGATAGCTAGTGGGAAGCAGCCGCATAGCACAGGGAGATCAGCTCCGTGCTTTGTGACCACCTAGAGGGGTGGGATGGGGAGGGTGGGAGGGAGGTAGATGCAAGAGGGAAGAGATATGGGAACATATTGTATATGTATAACTGATTAACTTTGTTATAAAGCAGAAGCTAATACACCATTGTAAGGCAATTATACTTCAATAAAGATGTTTAAAAAAAAAAAAAGAGATCAAACTTTCACTTTTCTTTACATTGATGTATGTATGTATGTATGACCCAAGTTTTCCAAACAACATATATATATGGCTATTTTTTCTTTAGTATAGGAGTTTTGATCAATGACTAAGAGAATGACCAGTAATGCCATTAAAAAATAATAATAATTAACTTCCCTGGAAAAAAATGTTTCTTAAAAGTGTCTCTATTTAAGAATTTACTCAAAATCTAGAATATAAAATAATGATACCATTTTATCTATAACATACACAATTTTTAAAAATCATAATATTAACATTGGCAAGGTGGAATAATATATAATAATTAATTCTTAAGTAAAATTGCTCAAGAAAATGACATGGCATTAGGCATTATTTTTTTCTAATTTTCAGTAAAATGTTCTAAAAACTGTGATTGACTGAAAAAATAAGCCTTATTCTTCACTCCCCATTCATCTATGAATAAGCAAGTAGGCCTTCACCAGACACTGTATCTGCCAGTACCTTGATCTTGTACTTCCCACACTCCATAACTGTGAGCAATGCATTTCTGTTGTTTATAAGCCACACAGTTTATGGCATTTTTGTTACAGCAGCCCAAACGGATTAAGACAGTAAGTCATCGAGCCATCCTATAGCTGACCACAGACATGTAGTTGAGCCCAGCTGTGTGAAGCCAATGAGTTTTGGAATGATTAGTTACACCATATTATTGTGGCTATATGTAACTAAAACAGAATCGTAGACTTGTTACAACTATATTGCACCTCTAAAGACTTTTTAAGCTTATTGTATACATTCCTGCCCTAGACTTGCAATCAGCATGATACTGAATATGAAAAACTCCTCAAAATCACTGTTGATTAAACAAATAATTTTAAAAAAATAATTAAAAACAACTTTACAGATTTAAGATATATTTCACTAATATATGGTCATGTTTGGATCCTAATTTTAACAAATGAACTATAAATGAAAGCATTAGTGACTTAAATAAATGCATCTGAATACTGAAAACTATCAATAATAGTTTTGTATAATAATGGAGTTCTGATTATGTTTTTAAAAAATAATTCTAATCTTTGTGAGCTGCATACTGAAATATTTTAATAGGATACTGTACGTTTGGAAGTTGCTCAAAATAATTCAGTGTGATAGTGGTACACAGGTAGGTTGTGTTAGAGACCAATGATTCTCAAACTTCAAGATACATAAGATTCATTTGGGAATCTTTTTAAAATGCAAATTCGGATTCAGCATTTCTGCAGTGAGACCTGAGACTCTACATGTCTAACAAGCTCCTAGATGATGCCAATGTTACTTGTCCCCAGGGCACACTTTGAGTAGTAAGGTTATAGATGAAATGAGTGGCCATGAATTAGTAATTGTGTGCCTGGATAATGGGTACACAAGGGTTCAAAGAATTATATTTCCTACTTTTATTTATTTTAAAGCTTTCATAATAAAACTCTTTAAAGTAATAATTCTTATTCAGTTGTACAGACAATATCACACTGCCACTGGAACATTGATGTCCTAAATTGTATTTTTCTCACTGACTTTAGGTATTCTAGCTATTTTCAAAAAATGAACCATTGAGACAAAAGGAGTCCAAAAAGGCTTTATGGAGGAGGTGTTATTTTTACCTTGGTCTTTATGAGTGGATAAGATTCAGATGTGTGAGATAAAGGAGTGAAAGAGTAGAGATAGAAACTACCTGAGTAAATGCATAAAGGCAAGAATAAAATTAACTTGATTACATAGAAGACTAGTAGCTTGCATGATAATGGAAAATTTGAAAATTATTTACATATTTGCAAGGTTGCCATGGAATTTAAGAACTCAAAATATGTATTGTTGCTTTCTTTTTTTTTTTTGAACTTTCACTTTTTAAAAAATTGAAGTATAGTTGATTTACAATGTTGTTTCAATTTCTGCTTTCATGGTGAGGCATAGTGCTCAACTGGGAAAGAAAAACAAAGGAACATAATTTAATTAACCGCTAGATGGTGCCAAGGCCCCTTCTGACCATCTCACAGCTTGAATTTATTCCTCCTGCCCTCCCCTATGAAATCTGGAGTAGAATCAGAGCATAAAATAGAAACTCACTGTTTTAAGCAAGTAGTTAAAATAATTAAAATTTGAACCTAGCTATTACCAAGAATGATTTAATCATAAGGGAACTCATACATTTTAATCACAGATATTAAATGCATTTATTAGTTCACATTAAGTGATGGAAAAAGTACACATTCATGTTTGACAAGTTTATTCTTCCTTAAATATCTTGGCAAACTGCAGATAAAGTTTTATTGGAAGCACTAATAATACCACTAAAATGAATTCTGCAGCCTTATTTTTTATATCCATTATTGTGAATTTTTTGAATACATTTTCAAAACTAAAAAAAAAAAATAAGTGAATTATTTTTTTCCTAAAGCTCTTCATAAAAGAATAAACTTAATATTGTTATTATAAAAGAACATGTGACTTAAGTACCAACATATATTTCTGAAAAGATATTTTAAAATTAGATTTATTAGGTTATGTTTTGACCACACAAGGGTCACTCTAACCTTATTTTAAGTGCTTAATTTTTCATGCTAAATTCCAAGGTACTAGAGACCAGGAGGTTGGCGATCTTATTAAGACAATTCTATTAATGAGCTACATGTTTAACTTGTCCAAAAATTTCAATACCAACACTTTTTAAAAGTATTTATGATGAATGAGATTCAGTGAAATAAAAATAAATAAGGCATAATTTGAAGGGATGTATGGTGAACAGTGTTAAATGTGGAAGAAAATTCTACCTAAGTCTTAAAATTCTTCACTGGAAATTATGATTGGGAGTTCATAAGTTAATTAGCAGTTGGGAATTTCATTGTCAACTATGTGATAAAATATGAAGCCAGAATAATATGGGTTTGGGAGCAAATTTCAAGTGAAAATTGAGACAGCAGTGGGCACTACTCTTTCAAGAAGCAGGACACTGAAGAGAAAGATAAAACTAGAACTCTGTCTTCAGTGGGAATTCAGGAAAGAAGGACAATTTAGAATGCAATACTTGGACTTACCATGTAAATAAAATGAGAGTGTTAGAGTGATATGATTTCCAAATTTGGACACTATTTGTGTAATGTGGAATAATAACAAAAAAGCCTTTTGAAAAAAGAACTAATATATAGTTTAGTGTTCATTTAGTGTCTTATTTCTATGATTTTACAGATAAAGAAATAATATTTTATTTATTCCTCAGAGATAAGTCTATGACAAATTGTTTCTGACTACAAAGTGAAAATTATATAACTTGATATGAGATAAATTTTAGCAAAGAATACCAGTCAGAAATGGTTTTGAAACTTTCAAAGAAAAATACTGTTTATACTTTAATATTTTATGGAGGGAAAGATTTATAAACAATGAATAATAAAGATTTTTAAAGCCATGTCTTTCATAGAACAGTATAAGTTGTTAGTAATCATAGTAAAATTGCAGGCAATTGGATGTTTCTAATTAATAACAATAATTTTTAAGTTACTTAGATATTTTATTTACTAAATAAATTAGCAATTTACTAAATTGCTTAGCAAACATCTTTCATTAAAAAATATTAAGGTAATCAGCCTATGCCTTTAATTATAAATCTAAATCAAAGAAGACCAATTAGCAATTTTATTTTTCATAGAAATTCACACATATTACTTTTTCTATGAGTTGTAGGCCTTTATATAGTGAAGGTATTTTAACATTAAATATGATAACATAAATTAAAACATGATAAAATATCTGAATAAAATATTTAAAAATAAAATTATCATTGTGCATAATGGATTGTTATATTAATTACACCCTTAAAACTTGAAGGTCAAATTTGTTGAACCCCATTAGATATAATGTTTATGGCTAATTTCCAGAAAGTCATTTCATTTTTTTTTCTTACTCAAAGACAAATCATAATATCTATGACTTCAAGAGAATATTTTTAAATACCCCTAACCTCTAACTTGGTCAATACAAAACCACTCTAACTGCTTAGGGGAGATTCAGTGGAAAGCAATCTCTTAAACAGAATGAGATGCTTAGCATTTAATATTTTATAATTGATTAGAAAAGAATGTTGGAATCCTTTAGGGTCAGAATGCTTTTAAAGAACTTGTTCATAATGAAAATTGTGTTGTTTACAGGAGCAAAATCAGTACGGATTTTAATAGTAGGGATTTGGTTTTACTACTTGTATTAAAACAATTATGATGACAGAAGTGACATTTAGAGAACCTAGATATTCAGTGGTATTCCCCCTAAATTACAAAACTCATTTATGTTTGGTTCAATAATTGGCAAGATGTATTGCTCCCAAACTGTGAGCACATTGCCCTGTAACCACATTTTTATAATCCATCATTTTTGATAATCAAGAGTTGACTTTTGTTCGTAAGCAGGTACTTACTTGAAACTGTGGTATTCTCTGTTACTTTTCAGTAGACTTTACTATTGGGGATGTGTGGGGTAGGGTGATGATTCACATTTTCAGTTAGTTAACTAATTTTTTAAAGCATTGTTCAGAAGACATTGTCTTTTATCATTTGTTTATATTTTCCTCTTTAAATCTATGGATTTAATTATGGTTCTTGAGACTTTCATTGTGTTTGCAAGAATTTTAAAATTATTTTTCTTTGTGTCTACCAAATTACACATGGGTCATATTAATTTACACTGTTAGACTTTGATCATTGTAATTCCTAAAAATATCTTAAATTTATTTTGTGAAAAACATAGGTCATAAGTGAAAGAAAAGTTTGTAGGATTTCCCTTTAGTATCTAGAAAGTAGACTAGTTCAAAAGTACAAGCCAGAGCCAAAATTCTTCTCCTATTTTGCTGATCAATTGGAGATGGTAAGATGAGATATAAAATTCAATACATTAAAACCTGACAGATACAGAGTTTACTCATTATGTGTGCATTTTGGTGGAGGCTGGGGTACAGGGTTGAAGGGACCTGAGTGAAGTAATTATTTACTATTCAGGACACTAGTTTATAATCCTTATGTAAAAATAAAGATCTATGTGAGGGGAGAAAAAGTCAAATTTTCATCTAATTTTGTTTTCTACTTTGTAAATTTAAATCTGCAATATTGACAGGCAAACTGAAAGATGGAAATATACTCAAAGTTGTTCACATTCATCACTACTTAAATAATTTTATATTTTTTCCTATTTAGCAATTGCATTTTCTGATTTTACTTTTAGAAAGAAATATTTATTAGCATTGATGACAGTTAACATAAACCCATGTAATGCTTTTGTTAAAATTTTCAATTTTCTTTTGAAAAATCTGATAAAGGTAATTTTACGTGTATTTAATTTTTCAGTTTGGCTAGAGTTAAAAGGAAAATGCATTGCTAGATGTCATGCAGATCAAAATATTGAGGTTCTTTGAATTATTTAAAATCAATTCTTAGATTTCACGTTAGAAATTAGATTTATTAGATTATCTTAGATTATCTTTCTGATAAATATTTTACAATGGTTACTTTTTAAAAAAGAATATAAATTAGACAAGTGTACCTCTATCCAAAATACATTTTCATCTTTGAATACATTAGACAGACTCCCTAATGCTATAAAAATTGCAGTTTAAAAGTTTAAAATGGAGTCTTAAAAGAAACATGATTCTTATGTAATGATGCTCTTCAGGAAAAGAATAAATGAAATTCTTTCCTTATCATTGCTATTAGATGTTTACAAAGTAATGAATGAATGAACAAATGTTCACCTCCTCCTCCTGTGCTAGAAAATACTTTTAGTAATGAGCATCAAAACTTGTACTTAAAACATCATATTTTATGCCTTTTATGCCCGCATCATTATCATTCTCCTGCTAATATTTCTCACTAATTTTTATTCAAAAGAAAACTAATTTTTTATCATACAATTCTTTCTGTTTTAAACTAAAAATCCCACAAAACTAATTGTTAATATTTTAAACCAAAAATATTAGTTGTAAAAAGAATTTATATTGTTACTTGCTTTCTTCTTGCTGTAGGAAAAGTGAAGAATTCCTTTTTTTTGGTACTAGTAACTAAAATATATATTCCATGAATCAGTAGATTAAGAGTGTACTTAATGAATCAGCCTTTTAATCTATCTTTTTAGGTTGTCAGAGTTCAATGACCATTAATTCAGCTAACTGAGTATTTACCATTTTCCAGGCATTAATAGAGGTACTCAGAATATGATAAATCAGTGAACAAAACTGAAAAACAAAAAACAAAACATGTCATGCGGATAATGCATTTAGTATTTCTTTTTAAATGGTAATAGCATGGAGAAATATGCACCACTATTTTCTGTTTGGATTATGCCAATACCTATGGTGAAAGCACTCACAAAACTTCCAGGCAATAACCAAATAATCAGTGATCAACTAGGTATACAATTTTTTTTTTTTTTTTTTTTTAAGCTGTGAAAGCCTACAGGAAACACTGTTGAAAGTATTTCTCCATTTATCATAGATGGTTCTCAGAAACCCAATAATCGCTCATATCTTCTGGAAAATAACAACTGTACCCCTGTGTTACTCATAAGCGGCTCTTTATCTCTAGCCTAGATTACTGTATACTTTGAGAATTAAATGATAATGAATTATTGATTTAAAGATAATATATTTCTGCAAATATTTGCATGCTCTTAGCAATAGAATTAAACACAAAGCATTGAGATATAAAAAATAAATATGAAATTCTGAATTATACATATATTTAAATGAAATATTTGACTTAGAAAACTCGTTTGTACCTTTGTCTACTTAATCAATATTTTCTAATACAAAATAGGTATACTTTTTATTTTTCAA
This sequence comes from Balaenoptera acutorostrata, assembly GCF_949987535.1. Classification (NCBI taxonomy): domain Eukaryota; kingdom Metazoa; phylum Chordata; class Mammalia; order Artiodactyla; family Balaenopteridae; genus Balaenoptera; species Balaenoptera acutorostrata. Next base: position 45,797,092 of record NC_080081.1, read on the forward strand.
AATTAGTTAATCTTGATTGCATAATCTATATGAGGCAGGAAAGACCAGGCCAGGCACAAGGACAGCCTCCTCATGTATAGGCATTAGGCAGAAGGAAAAGCCATCTCCTTATTTTGCAATTAATGAGGCCATGACACATGGAGAAATAGCATCTAAAACAGAAACTTTGTAGCATCTGAGCAAGAAACTTTGACCCTGAAAACTGTGGAGCATGCTTAATAAAAATGCACAGGTTCCTGATGACCCTGTATGACCCTACATGTGTGATGCTCAAATAGTAAGAGATAATTTAAGGAAAAACAGCTCTTAGAATGCATGTACAGTTGATTCAGGAGATAAATGTGCAAGACCAGGAGCTGATGCAACCTGGTGCAATCCAGGCCACACCTCAACCCTCCCCTCAATGAATATTCCACCCCTAATCAAAAGACCTCACCCATTCAAAAGGCTAACAATAAGATAAAAGGGGGATCCAAATAACCTGTGGGGCACCCCTCACTTGCAAGGACATCGTTACTCTTCTTCCAGTGTGTACTTTTGCTTTTGCCTCAATAAACTTCTCCTTTGTTCTCTTCTTCTCGGCCTCAGTGTTTGGGTTTTCTTTTTTTCCCCTTTGTGTTCCTTGCCCAAGTTCTTTTTGGATGAGTTGAACAAGAGCCTGGACTTTTGATAAAGCTTTTCTGGTATCATATAATATCCAAATCTTAATATTTCATCAAGATTAAATATACAAAACACTGATTATTCTGTCCACAGCAATCAAGGGTGGAGCTATTTCTTGATTACTACAAAGGGCAGTCTAAGAGGTAAAGTAGTTAGGGCCCCAAACAATGAGAAATTCTCTAAGCAACTGTCTGAAATTAAAAGACAAAAATTTTTATGTATTTTTATTATAAAGGGGATTATCAGACATTTTAGAAAGGTTCACATGAGTATATTTCTACCTTCTTCAGAACTTGGTGTGCTTTTTGCTATTAGAATGGTAAAGTTGTTTTAGTTCATCTCTTTTGCCAGAGAGAGTTACTTCTTGAATGGAGACCCAGCTGTTAATTGATTTTTCTGTTGTCCAGATTTGGGGAATTAAAATTAAAATATTTTCACATGTAACATGGTTAAACATCACAAGGCAGCAGCTCATGATAGATTCTTAATAAATCAATTCATACATATCATCTCTCAGGTAGGAAATCAAGATTAAAAAGGATATTAAATTTTTTTAAATTAATTTTCTTATTTTTAAAGTAAATCTGACAGCTTTAGGTAGCCAGAATTAAGGGAATACTTTTATATTACCTATTAATGTCACATTCTTATTTATGCTGTCTTCATAGCATCAATAACCAAAAGCCAAAATTGGTTTTAATGTTTAATACTATCAATAATTATTGATTAATATACTGGTTATTATACTGATTACTGAACTAACCTATCTCTAAATTTAGTTACCAGTGTGGATCTTTCAACACTGCAATCTATATCAACATGAATTAACCATAGCACTTTGAAATATAAATTGATTTTCTCTTTTTAGATGTTTCTGGGGTATTTTCCTCATTTATTTAAACAACATACTTTATCTAGCTAGCTAAGGAATCCTGAGTTTGAATGTCTAATAGACATTTGAGATACAGAAGTCGTGTCATAACAGAAAACAGGAAACCAAAGGAACAGTATTAGTTTTTATGTCTCAAAAGCCTAGCCCTTGAAGTGATTCAATCCAAGGAGAAAAATAAGGGTCAGTAAATGTAACTGCCTAGGAAATGAGAAAAAGTCCTCAAGGTAGGAGAAAATAAATGAAAGGAAAAGGAATTATATATATATATATATATATATATATATATATATATATATATATATATATATATATATACATGTATATGTATAAATATGTACACAGGGTGAGTGCTGGCAGGAGGATGGAAGCAATGGATGCATGTGTGCTCTTGGGTAGGCATGCACACATACGCGCAATAGGTATGAGGGATATGAGAGTGGAAGTAACTAATGTCTCAGTGCCTAAACTGAGCAAAATTTGTGGTAGAGTATGTTATGCTCAATGGAATTACTCATTATACTTATTCATGTTGGCCCAATTCCTGGATATTCAACATATGTCCAGGAATATCAAAGTCATCTTTTATTTCTCAGATTTTCATTTCCATACAGTTCTATGGGCAGTAAAGAAAACCCTACCCACAACACACATGCACACCCTCCCTATAAGATTTCCTTGCTTTCTTTTTTGTTCTCCCATGGGCACGTATCAATATGTGACATGTTATAAATGTACGTTATGTATCTTTTCTCTTCCATCCCCTATTCCCTTTGGAACATAAGTTCCTGAGGTTAAGTAGTTGATGTTGATGTTGTTGTTGTTATTGATGTCAATTTTATTGTTCTTTCCCCACCACCTAGAATATTGTCTGGCATCCAATGAGTATCCAGAAAACTTTTATTGAATGAATGCATGAATGAACACATATAAGTAAATAAAAGATAAATGCAAAATACACAGTACATGTAAGAAGTACTATGTAGATTTAAATAAGATATGACCTAGGGTATATAACATTTTATAAAAACTTTAAATGGAATATAATATATAAAAACATTGATTCACTATGTTGTATGCCTGAAACTAATATAATATTGTAAATCAACAATTTAAAAAAAAATTAAATAAACAAATAAAATTCTTAGCGATCATTTCTTTTTTTTTAATTGTATTTATGAGCAAATATCATGGCTTTCTTTTTTTTTTTTTAATTCACTAATTTATTTATTTTGGCTGTGTTGGGTCTTCGTTTCCGTGCAAGGGTCTTCTCCAGTTGTGGCAAGTGGGGGCCTCTCACTATCGCAGCCTCTCCCGCTGCGCAGCACAGGCCCCAGACGCGCAGGCTCAGCAATCGTGGCTCACGGGCCCAGCCGCTCCGCAGCATGTGGGATCCTCCCAGACCAGGGCCCGAACCCGTGTCCCCTGCACTGGCAGGCAGACTCTCAACCACTGCGCCACCAGGGAAGCCCCTTAGCGATCATTTCTGATCTTAATTGAGGTAAGGTTGCACTGAAGAGGTAGGATTTGAGTAATGCTTCTGGAGGTTGGGTGGAGTTTTAACATCTGAAGTGGTAAAAGAAACACAATTTCTAATATGTGCTTGTGTGTACTGAGTGGTCTGGAAGAAGCAATATATATGAATAACTAGTGCTAGACACGTATACAGTATAGAGAATTTTTCTTGGAGGAAAGGTTTTATTTTATAAAGTTAGAAATGAGCAAAAACTATGGAATTTAATTAACAAGCAAACAAGTCCACCTGAACTGCTTTAGCAAAAGATTGGCAAAGAGAAACTGAAGAGAAATAAACTGTGAGCAAATACAGACAAATGAGATATAAAGACTACAGGCAGTGGGACAAATTAGCGGCAAAAGTATAGAGGCAAAAATTGTCTTAGTATTATTACTGGTTTCAGTATTAATAGTGTTAAATATTTAATTAATTTAAAATAGTCTTAAGTATTAATATTAAGCTATTATATAATTTTGATAATTTAAAGACAAAATTGGGATTGGTACTGGAGTTTTATAAACACTCATTTACATTATTCTGTTGAATTTCAACAATGCTAGTGTAAAGTAAGGACAGATGTTCTCATTCAAATTTTAAACAAGTAAGAAAATTGAAGTTTAGAAAAATTAATGCTGGCTCAAAATTAAATGATTAAGTGGCACACCTGGATGATAATTTTATTCTTCTGACATAAACCTAGTTGTTTTCTTTTACATTATCTTTCTGATTACATTGTCTAGTTTAATACTGGTTTATATGTAGTGATATACAAATGGAATGGGATCCTGGATAAAAAGACTCATGAATGGCTGAGATTTTCCCAGGCTATCATTTACAGTCATCATGGTGTTACAATGTTTAATTTCCTAAGTTACAATAAGTTTGCATTATACAATGATTAATTGATCAGTTTTATGTAAAAATTTTGGTCCTTCCAATTCTCTGTGACTCATTTTCCTAGCCACATGAGTTTGATAAGGAACTAGAAATGCTGCTGTTTTCACTAATGAGCATGTCTTGAAAGCATGATTAGGTCAGCTTTAAGTTATAAATTGAGTTTTTCAAATAATTTAACATCTCCTTAAAGAGTCTGTGAAGTGGTAAAATGAACCTTAAATAAAGTCAAGACTAGAGAAAATATTACCTTTTATGAAAGTGAGCTTAAAGTGTCAAGAAAAACAAAAGTAATAACTTTGCAAAGTTTAGAACATCAAATACATAAGTATATTGCCATACTAAGTGTTTTGAAATGGGTAGTTGTTCAGTGACCTACAAGTATATTTGTCCTTGATACATTTGCATTACTATTTTTGGAAATGAATGCATAATAAGTAGATTTGCTGTAAGTATTCTTCTGTGCTACACTACTTAAAATTTATTATAACACTTCATATTATCCTAGATCTCACATTTAACCTTATATATGTTAAACCTCAAAATATCTTGTAGAAAAACAATACAGACATTTAGAATGTAGCAAGTATACTAAGGTAATATATTGCTTGAATTGGGATAATGGGGGGTGGGAATAGCAATCTATGTTATTTATATATTTATTTATCAGATTAATCAGGTTTAATCATTTCTAACTAATGAATTAGAAGTGAAGGAGAACCCAAATATACTCACAACCTTTTCTCCTTCTCTTTCACCCATCACAGCCAATACTTATTGTCAGACATGACAAGGAGATTATGATGCTTCATTTCTTCCTAGTTCAATTTTTTTTTTCCTTTTCAAATTACTTCTTTGTTACTGTTTTTTTTTAAGATTTTTTTTTCTTTTGATGTGGACCATTTTTAAAGTCTTTATTGAATTTGTTACAATATTGCTTCTGTTTTGGCTTTTTGGCTGCGAGGTATGTGGGCTCCCAGCTCCCCGACCAGGGATCGAACCCACACCCCCTCTATTGGAAGGTGAAGTCTTAACCACTGGACTGCCAGGAAAGTCCCTTTGTTACAGTTTTTAATTAATACTTTGCAAGAACACTTTTCACATTGATAAAGTTCTACTTTACCTTTAAAAATCATAATAAAATATCACAATTGTGCAAGACTTAGATGTTCATTAAGGTTATGGCGTAGTATGTAGTAATATATAAACACATTAATTGACACAGAAACATACTCTTCAGATTTCTTCATTCCTGAGAATAAGGTCACCACAAACTATAAGAATTAAATAAAAAGAAAACCATCAATAATTGATAATTGGCTGTTTAGATTGTTTAAATGTTTGTCAAAGACATATATATCTTCGGTTCAGTTCCTGAGAAAGTATTATGTGCAGGTTTTTTTCAAAAATGGAGAGAAAATGGAGGGGAGGAAAGGAGAAGAGAAGAGAATGAATTAGTTAGTTCCTCACTTCAAAGGGATAATATTTTCAGTTTGGGTATAATTAGAGACTAAAAAAAAAAAAAAAAACCATTATATTGTGAGCTCTGTTTTTCTAAAAGGATAATAATCAAGGAAGTAATCAGAGTGTGGTAAAAATGGGGAGAAGATGTTGGGAATAGACCATAGAAATAACTTATAAAACATGTCATCGATGAAGAAGGCAAGCTAGAAGACATTTTAAGTAGAGTAAGTAGATTGAACAAGTATACCTAAAATGGCATAACGAAAGCTTTGACTGGACTGTATTGGACAAGTCATGCTGTGAGATTATACCATCCACATAATTTGGGAAGGCTGCTAATGGAGTAGAAGCTGGACTTTATGAAAGAATTTAAGTTAAATGAAACAATATGTGGAACACAAAAATATCCTGAAAACAGTAACGAAATGATAAATAATGTATTGGGAAAATTACAATTTTTGAATGTGGCAAAAGGATTGCAAATATAAAATAAGTATGTGTATGACAGAAATTAAACGTTTAGTTTGACTTATTTGAATTAGAGAGTGGGAAAATACACAGTGTCTAAACTAAGTGGCCAAATAGGATTGTGGCATTGCCAATTGGTGACCAATTTTTATAAAATTAAATGTGTCATTCCAAGTCAATTGATTTGCTTTTGAAATTTGTCTGTTCGAATTCTGAATATGCAATTTTACAGGCTTATTCTATAGCACTTTTTATTTTTATTTTGGAAGGGTAGCTTTCTGAAAGGCCTTAGTGTACTTCATGGGTGGTTTTCTCTAAAAATTTTTTTTCTTTTTGCAAAAAATTTATGTGTGGGAACATGAAGATAAAAACATTTATTTTAAAACATTTCTAATTATCAAATTTGAAAATATGTCAAAATTATCATGCTTTTAACTAATTTCTCAAATATACCTTATTTATAAATAAGATAAATAACATAGAATGTATGTATAATATAAATGATAAGTAATATAAAATTACATATAAATAATGCATATCATATGATTTACATTGTTAAATTGACATCCTTACATATAAAATGTACTATACTTTTGCATTTAAAATACAGGAAATTTTAATCACCTTAAAGTGGCTTGCCCCACTGTTATGATTATTAAGTTTTTTCATATAAAAACATATGAAATAGTTTATGTTTGAGATATTTTGACTACAGACTTTTTCATTAAAGCATGTTTTTAAAATATTTCTACAATCAATGTATTTATAATACTTCAAAAATAGTTATAAATAAATTGTTTCCAAATAAGCTTATCTAGTACAATCATATTTATATTACTGAAACATTCATCTTATAAATTTAACTGATTCACACATTATCCTGAGTAGATTGTGCTATATTTGATAAAATGAAAACAGATAATAAGACATTTGGGTCAGGTTTTCACTCATCAGTTTTCCCATTGTTTAAATTACAGAGTGTTATCTTTAAATAATACAAATTGATGCAAAAATATATGAAAATATTAAGTGAGTTAGTAGTATTAGACTTGGATATTAAAATCATTTGATGGCTGAGGAGGAGGAGGACGTGGAGTTCATCTCTCTCCACAAACGCATCAAGAATACATCTACAAAAGGAACAATTCTCACAGACAACCCCTACTAGTGGCTTTGTAAACTCAGCACCTACAGAACATCTGAATGGACAACAAGTGCTTCCGCAGCCAAGAAGGTTCTAGCTTTACCAACTGTACTTTGTGGGCATGTACACACAGGGGATGGAACAGGCCAGAGGATTAGCTGCCCCCACAGCACCTACAGTGGGTCCAGATCCATGATTACTGCAATCCTGGGACCTGACTTCAGTGGATCTACACTGGTAGCCTGGTTAAAATAATGTCTGAGAGACACCAGGGTCAATTGCTGGCATACCCACAGTTAAGGTAGGGCCAAGAGCAGTGCCAACAACAGTGTAATCTGAGAGCTTGCACAACAGGTGAAATGTGACAAAACAGAGCAATCCCACAGATGAACATCTCCAGAGGAGGAATACTCAGTGGCTTCCCTCCAGGTGGGAGTGTTCCAATCCCACCTACTGCACACCACAGATCAGAAACACAGGTCAGAAACAGAACTGGAGGACTTTCACACTCCACTTACACAAATGGACAAATCTTCCAGACCAAAAATTAACAAGGAAACACAAGCCTTAAAAGACACATTAGACCAGATAGACTTAATTGATATCTACAGGACATTCCATCCGAAAGCAGCAGAATACATTTTCTCCTCAAGTGCACATGGAACATTCTCCAGGATAGATCACATCTCGGGCCAAAAATCAAACCTCAGCATATTTAAGAATATTAAAACCATCTCAAGCATCTTTTCTGACCACAAAGCTATGAGATTAGAAATCTATTATAGGAAAAAAAAAAAAAACTATAAAAAATACAAACACATGGAGACTAAACATATGTTACTAAACAACCAATGGATCACTGAAGAAATCAAAGAGAAAATCAGAAAAATACCTAGATACAAATGAAAACAAAACAGAAAGATCCAAAAGCAATGGGATAAAGCAGAATCAGTTCTAAGAGGGAAGTTTATAGCAATAAAATCTTACATCAGGGAACAAGAAAAATCTCAAATAAACAACCTAACCTTACACTTAAAGCAACTAGAGAAAGAAGAACAAACAAAAGCTAAAGCTAGTAGAAGTAAAGAAATCATAAAGAGCAGAGCAGAAATATATAAAATAGAGATGAAGAAAACAATAGAAAAGATCAATGAAACTAAAAGCTGGTTCTTTTAAAAGATAAATAAAATTGATAAAATGTTAGCCAAACAAATAAAGAAAAAAAGGGAGAGGACGCAAATCAATAAAATTAGAAATGAAAAAGGAGAAGTTACAAAAACTGACACCACAGAAATACAAAGTATCATAAAAGACTACTACAAGCAACTATATGCCAATAAAATAGACAACCTAGAAGAAATGGACAAATTCTTAGAAAGGTACAACCTTCTAAAACAGAAGCAGGAAGAAATAGAAAATATGAACAGACCAATCACAAATACTGAAACTGAAATTATGATTAAAAATCCTCCAACAAACAAAGGTCTAGGACCAGATGGCTTCACAGGTGAATTCTATCAAACATTTAGAGAAGAGCTAACACAATTCCTTCTCAAAATATTCCAAAAAATTGCAGAGGAAGGAACACTACCAAGCTCATCCTATGAGGCCACCATCACCCTGATACCAAAAGCACACAAAGATATCACAAAAAAAGAAAAATACAGGCCAATAACACTAATGAACATAGATGAAAAAATCCTCAACAAAATACTAACAAACAGAATCCAACAACCCATTAAAAAGATCATACACCATTATCAAGTGAGATTTATCCAAGGGATGCAAGGATTCTTCAATATACCTAAATCAATTAATGTGATAACCACATTAACAAACTGAAGAATAAAATCCAGATGATCATCTCAATAGATGCAGAAAAAGCTTTAGACAGAATTCAACACCCATTTATGAACAAACTCTCCAAGAAGTGGGCATAGAGGAAACCTACTTCAACATAATAAAGGCTGTACATGACAAACCACAGCAAACATCATTCTCAATAGTGAAAACCTGAAAGCATTTCTTCAAAGATCAGGAACAAGACAAGGATGTCCACTCTTTCAACTTTTATTCAACATAGTTTTGGAAGTCCTAGTCATGGCAATCAGATAAGAAAAATAAATAAAAGGAATCCAAACTGGAAGAGAAGAAGTAAAATCATCACTGTTTGCAGATGACATGATGTTATACATAGAAAATCCTAAAGATGCTACTAGAAAACTACTAGATCTAATTAATGAACTTAGTAAAGTTATGGGATACAAAATTAATACACAGAAATCTCTTTCATTCCTATACACTAACAATGAAAGATCAAACAGAGAAATTAAGGAAACAATTCCACTTATCATAACAACAAAAAGAATAAAATACCTAGGGATAAACTTACCTAAGGAGGCAAAAGACCTGTATGCAGAAAACTATAAGATACTGATGAAAGAAATCAAAGATGACACAAATTTAGATAGAGAGATATACCATGTTCTTGGATTGGAAGAATCAATACTGTGAAAATGAATATACTACCCAAAGCAATCTACAGATTCAATGCAATCCCTATCAAATTACCAATGGCATTTTTCACATAACTAGAAAAAAAATTTACAATCTGTATGGAAACACAGAAGACCCAGAATAGCCAAAGCAATTTTGATAAAGAAAAACGGAACTGGAGAAATCAGGCTCCCTGACCTCAAACTATACTACAAAATGACAGTCATCAAAACAGCATGGTACTGGCACAAAAACAGAAATGTAGAAAAATGATACAGGATAGAAACCTCAGAGATAAACCCATGCACCTATGATCACCTATTCTATGAAAAAGGAGGAAAGAATATACAATCGAGAAAAGGCAGTCTCTTCAATAAGTGGTTCTGGGAAAACTGGACAGCTACATGTAAAAGAATGAAATTAGAACACTCCCTAACACCATACACAAAAATAAGCACAAAATGGATTAAAGACCATTAAGGCTGGATACTATAAAACTCTTAGAGGAAAACATAGGCAGAGCACTCTCTGACATAAATCACAGTAAGATCTTTTTTGACCCACATCTTAGAGTAATGAAAATAGAAAGAAAAATAAGCAAATGGGACCTAATTAAACTTAAAAGCTTTTGCACAACAAAGGAAACCATAAATATAATGAAGAGACAACTCACAGAATGGGAGAAAATATTTGTTAAAGAAGTGACTGACAAGGTATTAATCTCCAAAATATACAAACAGCTCATGCAGCTTAATAGCAAAAAAAACCAAACAATCCAATTAAAAAATGGGTGGAATATCTAAATAGACATTTCTCCAAAGAGGAGATACAGATGACCAGAAAGTACATGAAAAGATGTTCAACATCACTAATTATTAGAGAAATGCAAATCAAAACTACAATGAGTTATCACCTCACACCAGTCAGAATGGCCATCATCAAAAAATCTACAAGCAACAAATGCTGGAGAGGGTGTGGTGAAAAAGGAACCTTACTACATTGTTGGTGGGAATAGAAATTTGTACAGCCACTATGGAAAACAGTATGGAGATTCCTTTAAAAACTAAAAATAGAGCTACCATTTGATCCAGCAATCCCACTCTTGGGCATATATCTGGAGAAAACCATAATGTGAAAATATTCATGCACTCCAATGTTTACTGCAGTACTATTTATAATAGCCAGGACATGAAAGCAACCTAAAACTCCATTGACGGTTGAATGGATAAAGAAGATGTGATACGTATATACAATGGGACACTACTCAGCCATAAAAAAGAATGAAATAATGCCATTTTCGGTGACATGGATGGACCTAGAGTTTGTCATTCTGAGTGAAGTAAGTCAGACAGAGAAAAACAAGTATCATATGATATCGCTTATATGTGAAATCTAAAAAAAGGTACAAATGAACTTATTTACAAAACAGAAGTAGAGTCACAGATGTAGAAAACAAACTTATGGTTACTAAGGGGGAAAGGGGGGGAGGATAAATTGGGGTATTGGGATTGACATATATGCACTACTATACATAAAATAGATAACTATTAAGGACCTACTGTATAGCACAGGGAACTCTACTCAGTACTCTATAATGACCTTTATGGGAAAAGAGTCTATAAAAGAGTAGATATATGTATATGTATAACTGATTCATTTTACTGTACAGCAGAAAGTAACACAACATTATAAATCAACTCTACTCCAATAAAAATTAATTTAAAAAACCAAAAAAACACACAAAAAAACAAAAAAATACACACCTCTTTAAATCTATTTATGATCTCTTGCTTTGTACATATACATATATAAAATGGCATTGCTACATGTCTATCTATCTATGGATCTATCAACCTATAGATCTATATGTAAACGTATGTGTAAGCTATTTACTAAGTATAATTTTATTTTAGATTTCTCTTAATTAATGATACTTTGTTCTTTATTTTCCTTGCATCCCAATATTTTTTCTGTATTACCTAATATTTGTGAGATTTTCTCACATCAAGCTTCAAAATACATGCTGAATTCCATATTCTGTAAGAAATATTTATATGATTTTTGAGTTAAAAAATTCTTAAAGCTCCTGAGTTACATGTACCTAGATTTTAGTTTGATTATTACCACTTCTCAACTAAGTGACCAAAAGCAAATCTAGGAACTGCTAAATCTCAAGCATCTCTCCAATAACTTGGAGATTAGAAAAGTATAAAATATACATGATTTTTGTGATGACAGCATAATTAATTCATAGTAAGTAATCAATAAATGTTATGAGCATGCTGAGAGACTATATGCAAACAGTATTTCATGGCCATAACATATATAAAAATAGAATTCTGACTCACAACCTACAGCAACCTGCCCAGGAGACCAACTGCCTTATCTACAATTACCAGCCTAGGAAGCCAGCTTGCTATAAATCAGACCTGTAGGAAGCCTGATTGCTATCTCTAGTAATAATGGAAGAAGCTAAGCAATAACTTCTGTAACAACTGGCCCTAAATGCTAGGAGTTGATTGGTAACTGATAGCTTTCTTAATTTTTGTCTGCTCTTCCAACTTTGGACCTACCAGAGAAAGCCAAATATGCACCCCTAACCAACCATATAATATGCCTTGCTTCTAATCAGCCTGCTTACAGCTTCCCCATGCCAACAGCCTCCAGTCAGGACATACCAGAAACCTTCCCCTTGATCCATTAGAAAGCCTTCCCAGTCCCTTGACTGCCTTTGAGTTTTTGCCAAAATTCAAGTGAAGGTAGTGACCCCCTTGCTATAGCAAGTTGTAAATAAATTGCCTTTGCTCTTCTCATTTGGTTAGACTTCATTTTTGCTTTGCATAAGAGATGACATTAAAAGCCTTGATGTTATTGTTCATTACATGATGTATGACAATATACACATTGAATATATTGTTAGACAGCATTATTACATATGCATAATTTGATAATTTTAAACATACTTGTTCAAAATATAAGTAGCTTATATAATTAACTGAATCAAAGCGTGGTAGGACTTACCTAATATATAAAACCCCATTACTCCAACTTATCACCTAGGTTGTACTGCAAATTTTAAATAACATTATACTCAGAAGCTCCAATTGGTGCTCTGATCAATATAATAAACAGTTGCTTTGATTGGTTTATAACCTCTTTATAAGCTAATGCCATGGGAATGTCTGCATGATTTTCATGTAGCTGCCCCTCATTCATTCATTCACTTGGTAATATTTTTGAGTAGCTATTGAGTATGTGCTAGACACTTTGGTAGGTACTTGGAGTTACCAATAAACAATACAAATAAAATTTAATGCTATCATACAACTTATCCAAAGGAGGATACAGATACCGACCAATAATAATAAAATACAATTTAAAAGTGAATTACATAATATGCATGTTAAGATGGCCTATGTTCTGTAGATAAGAAAGTACCTCTGGTGAGGGGAATAGGTTGTAAGCTAACACTTAACCTAGAGTAATCAGGGTAGGTCTCACATAGAAGGTGATGCTTCAGCAACTACTGGAAGGAGTGAGAGAGTTAGCAGATATCTGATGGGAAAATGTTTCAGAAAGAGGAAATAGTGACTGCGAAGGTCCTGAGATGGATGCTTGCCTGGAGTGTACAAAAGGGAAAAATGGAGGCCAGTGTGGCTGGATTAGGATGAGTTGTAGTAGAAGTTGTAATCAAGAAAGTAAGCAGGCAGGAGCAGAATGGGGTAGGGAAGGTAAAACCTGTAGGGTTTACAAGGCATTGTAAGATCTGTGGCTTTTGTTCTGAAAGAGCGAAGCCATTATAAGATTTTGAGTGGATGAGTAGTACAATAAGATTTACATTTTAAAATGATAATTTAGACATATGAAGAATATGTGAAGAATAGTTTTTAGGAGCCAAATTTAGAAACAAAGATTCAAGACAGAAAGCTATTGTGCTAATCCAGGCTGGAAATGGAGGTGCCAAGCACCAGGGTGGTAGCAGTGAATTTGATAAAAATAATAATATTCTTGCAATAGCAACAATATTTGCTGATAGATTAGATATGCAATGGGAAAATAAGGAATCAAAGATAATGCCAAGAATTTTTTTCCGTGACAAGCTGGAAAGAACATGAGAGAGAAAATGCTACTACCATTATGTCTGAGGAGGAAAAAATCAGAAATTCTTGTTCTTATATTCTCAGTGAGTTTCTGGACAATCTTTCTCCCACCCTTATCCTTGAATTTTATTATTAGTATACTATCTGCTTAAGTAACCTTAAGATTTCTTTAAACAAAAAATAAGTGTTGTTTTGGAAAAAAGTGTAAGCTTTGGCTAAATATAATTTGAATTTGCACTATGATTCTAAATTGCTCCTTCTTACACTAAAAAAAAAAAAGAAACCAAAAAAAGACTAGGTTCTTTTGTCCTTTTTGAGCTGGAAGCACCAGTATATATAATCCACAGCAACAAAGCAATCAGTTGGGGCAAGCAGGTGTGATTTGAAAGGGACTGAACTTTACCTCCAACATGTCTCTCTGAATTCTGCTGGGTGCAGTGCTCATGCAGGCCTCAGAATCAGAAAGTGAGGAATATTCTCAAGTAAGAGAAGAGTGTGGGATGATAGAACTGACTGTGATGGCTGCTAACCAATAGAAGAGTGCCTCTGTTAAGCATCTCTGAAAGGTCAAATAAAAACTTTCGTATAATGTACTATGAAAACGTATTCTCAGGAAGATGTGGAGTTTTCAACTTAAACTTCATATCTTATATTTCAACTCATCCTTCTAAACCTGCTTCTCCTCGGTTTTTCCCGCCCATTCAGTTTGCCTCAAGTCATAATCTTTTCTTTTGTTTTCCTCCCTGATGTTCACACTGCATATATAATCATTATCTAACATTAAAACTGCTAATAAATAGTAATGATATCAATTACTTATTGAGTTCTGTGTGTCAAGAATGGGGTTAATAGCTTTATATTCACAATCTCATTTAATTACCTCAACATTATGAGGTAATTACCATTATTATCATGAAGACACTAAAGCTTCTCAAATAATTAATTTGCCCAAGAAGATAGAATTTTAAAAAATAGAAAATGCAGGATATCTGACTTCATCAAATTATTCAGCCTTCCTATATTGTGTCAATACTACCACCTACATTTTTATTTACTTCATTTACTTATCTCCATCACCATTACCACAACCTTAATTCAAGCCCACATTCATATATTTCTTTATTCAGTTAATACAGTCTTATCAATTGTGTCTTATCAATTGTGTCTCTACCCTGCTCTTGCTCCCATACCCATTTTCCACATGGCAACCATAGATATTTCTCAAAACAGAAACAAAAATCATGTTTATCCTCCTGCATTAAAGTCACTCATGCTATCATATTATCCTTAGTCTTTTTTTATAATAGGTAAATTTCATTCTATTTTATAAGACAATAAATTATATGGGAAAAATATAGAGCAGGGTGCTGGATTTAGTATTTCCACGGTGATCTTAGGAGTGGTTGCAAAATAAATGAACTGTCATGATTGGCTTTATTGAAAAGATGGTATTTGAGCAGAGATTTAAAATAGGTGAGAAAGTGAGCCATGTGGCTCTTCAGAAGAGTTTTTCCACCCTTCATGGGGAAGCATGACTGGCATCTCCAAGGAACAGCAAAGAGGGCAGTTTGACTATAGAAAGGAGAGTTTGGGGAAAATAGTAGGAGAGGCCAGAGAATATAGTGGATATAATAGGTAGTCAGATTGTGTAGGGCTTTATAAACCATAGTAAGGACATTGACTTTGAATATTATTTAAAAATACAGGTCAACATTGGAAGTATGGAAGACATTTAGGAGATTTTTGCAGTTATCTAGGTAAGAGATGATAATGCTTTGAACCAAAGTGGAAACAGTGGAGATGATAATAATTGATTAAATAAAGATTATATTGAAGGTTAGAGCCATCAAGATTCCCTAAAGTACTGGATGTGAGTTAGAGAAAAGAGGAGTCAATAATGCCTTTGAAGTTTTGGGCCCAGTGACTTAAAAAATGTAATGTCCATTAAGTAGCTGCATAGAATATGTCTGAAGGTGGGGAAATAAGGAGTTCAGTAACAGACATGTTAAATTTGAGATGTCTGATAGACATCCAAGTGGAGGTTTAAAATGAGCACTTCAATATATAAGTGTGGAGTTCACAGGAGAGGTCCAAGCTAGGGATTTAAAATTGGGAGTCATGGCATATAGCTGATATCAAGTCATAGATTAGACTATATAAACAGAGAAGAAAAGCCCAAAGTCTGAGTCTTGGGGTACCCAAATGTATAAGGCCCTATTTAGACAGGCACATGTTCAGTCCTTTCCTTATGTCTGTATAGCAGCTTTGCAGGTCCAGTTGCTTAAATTTTTAACATTCCCAGAGGTAATGAGGGATGGATACTAATTCACCTGAAAACAACAACAAAAAAAGTAGACTAAAATTTAAGAAAGACCTTCTAATAATTTTAAAATATAGTCATACCTGCCAAATAATGTACTTTTGCCAATATCTGTATTTTCTACCAGTAGTCAAATATGTAAAGGAAGCAAAATTGTAATGATAACACCCTTTTGTAAATATAGAATCAGTGAATGGGAAATGTGCTGCATGATATCCAGGGTAATTTCAGTATAATATATTAGCTTGTTGAGCACATATATACTTGCCAATGGATTGGTTCATTCTCATTCCCTGTAGAAAGCAAGACACCTTTGAAGAATTTTCACTTTTTTTAAAAAAACATCTTTATTGGAGTATAATTGCTTTACATTGTGTTAGTTGTTGCTGTATAACAAAGTGAATCAGCTATGTGTATACGTATATTCCCTTATCCCCTCCCTCTTGCATCTCCTTCCCACCCTCCCTATCCCACCCTTCTAGGTGGTCACAAAGCACTGAGCTGATCTCCCTATGCTATGCAGCTGCTTCCCACTAGTTATCTATTTTACATTTGGTAGTATATATAAGTACATGCCACTCTCTCACTTCATCCGAGCTTACCCTTCCCCCTCCCTGTGTCCTCAAGTCCATTCTCTACGTCTACATATTTATTCCTGTTCTGCCCCTAAGTTTGTCAGAACAATTTTTTTTTTTTTTTTTTTAGATTCCATATATATGTGTTAGCATACGGTTTTTGTTTTTCTCTTTCTGGCTTACTTCACTCTGTATGACAGAATCTAGGTCCATCCACCTCACTACAAATAACTCAATTTCATTTCTTTTTATGGCTGTGTAATATTCCATTGTATATATGTGCCACATCTCTTTTATCCATTCATCTGTCAATGGACACTTAAGTTGCTTCCATGTCCTGGCTACTGTAAATAGTGCCTCAATGAATACTGTGGTACATGGCCATTTCTTACTTTCATGCTGGCTTTCATGTTAACACTTTAAAATTTAGATTAAAAAAACACAATTCATTTCAATTCATTTTTATAATTTATCATAATTTAATGGGCCCAAATCTTTGACTTGGTCCTCAAATCACTAAGATTTGAGTCTGACTTTTACTGAAATACCTTAAACACCTACTTACTGATTACTATTTTGAGTAGTTCAACTGAATCTGTTTTAACTTTATTCTTTGCATAGTCATTTCTTTATTAAATAAATATGCATGTACCAAACAAAACCTGTATTCTACTAGAGGAAGACAAATATTATAAAGTAATAAACAATAATTTTAAAAGGAAATTTATATAGTCCATTTAGAACATAAAAATGGAATAAAATTGAAAATAAAAAATGATAGAGTAAGGAGGATTGGGAGTACTTGGTGATTGTTGCTATTTTAAACAGACTGGTGAGAATAAGCCTAATTGAGGATATGATTTGGTGGAGGTAAAAATGTAAGATATGTGGAAATCTGGGTGGATAGCATTTTAGGCAGAGGAAATAGGAGGAGCAAAATCCCTGTGGCAAGAGCATACCTCATTTATATATTCAAGAAGAGTGATGTGGTTAATACAGTTAGACTGGAGGGAGTGAAAGAGAGGATGGCAGGAAGGAAATAATGGCAAAGATGGGAAAACCTTGTAGAGCATTTTAAGACTTGAACATTTATTCTGAGTGAAATGGGGAGCCACTGCAGAATTTGTAGAAAATAAAATACTTGATCTGGCTTACATTTCTTTAGTATCACCCTGGCTACTGTGTTGATCATAACATATGGGGCAGGTGCAAAAGCAGATCATTGAGGAAGTCTTTGCTACAATGCAGAGAAGAGATAATGACTTGATCTGAAAAGAAAGTTGTAGAGGTGGTGAGAAGGGGTTAGAGTCTGTATATATTTTAAGGCAGACCCCATAGTAATTAATGACAGATTGGATATGGAGCAAGAGATAAAGAGAGTAGTTGAAGATTACTCCAATATTTTTGTCCTGTGCAACTGAAGAATGGAGTTGTCATCAACTGACATGGGAAAATATTAGATGAATTAATTTCTCAGAGGATGTTGGGAGTTCCATTATAGGCATGCTAAGGTAGAGCTATGTATCAGAGCTTTGAGCATGCATGTGGAATGAGTAGTTGAACATATGATTCAGGAGATCAGAAAGAGTTTTTCACTGTCTTTGCAGATTGGTGATGTTTATTGGCATGAGACCAGAAGAAATCACCAAGAAAGTGAATGTAAGTAGAAGAGGTCCAAAGACTAAGCACTGAAACATTTCCAAATTAAGAGGTTGGGGGTGGGAGAGAAAAGAAAAGAAACTGAGAGATAGAGGCTAAGATAGATGAAAACTGGATTGACCACTAACTTTGAAATGTAGGTTGTTATTGATAACTTTGACAAGTAGAGCAATTTTTATGAACTAATTCCTCTTTAGGCAGAATTAATTTCAAGATTTGGGTTGATTTCCATTTTCCCTCTTGTGTCTAACACATAATTAGTAATGGTTTTCTCACTAAACCTCAAGAATATGATAAATTTTTATGGAATTTCTATGCTGTTGAATATCAACTGGGCACCTGACCACCAAGAATACATACTTCTAAGCCTCTCTTTCAGGTATATGAGACCTTGTAGCCAAAGAGATTTATTATTTGGAAATAAGTGGAAGCGTTTTGTGTAATGCTTATCCTTATCCTTCTATACCTATTGTCTCTTTCCTGGTGGTTGAAATATGTTGTGATGGTAAAGAAGCCATCCTGGACCATGATTCCAAGGTTATTCACAGAGAAAGAATGAGAAGGAAAGAGGAATAAGAAGGATTACCTGACACCATTAATATCAAAACAGCCCTGCCACTTACTCATATTTTTGCATGAGAAATAAATCATTGTTTTTAATTCTAATTATTATTGTCTTCACTCACAACTTAACAAATATAGGAACCAAAACAAAAACCCTTTCCTTTATATTAAATTTCCCTGTATAAAGTTAAGAAAAGAAAAAAAAAAAAGCACAAATAAATTATAGAAAGAAAACTCACATTAGGTATCAGTGAAAAGGAGCATATATGTTTTTTTAATTATAGTCAGAGCAGTGGCTGGAGGAAATAGAAAAAAAAAATGGAGAAGAGCAGAGAATTTTGATTAAAGCACAAACATTTTATTTCACGTGAAATTCAAATGCCACCCTTGAAAGCATGCTTAGTGAAGCTGCTGTAAATATGTGTAATATGATTTTCTAACCTCAAATATGGTCCTAGATTGAATTAATTAACCTAGTGTTTCCAAAGCATGTTCTCAAAATAATCCTCAAAAAGAAAGTGAGAAGTCTTGCATATTTTAATTTCCTTTTGAGGACAATATTTACATTGAGGGAGTTAGACTAATAATACATTAAGAACAGTAAAAATACTATTTGATTTTGTTCAACCAAAATTTCTCAAAGACTGCCCCCATCACGGCCATTTTCACATTGTTATTAACATCTAACACATGCTTTGGAAACAATTCGGCAAACTAAAGTTTTAGATAAAACTATGCTAATAGGAAAACCTCGTGTTATAAAAGAAATCTGAGTATTGATTTTATTGATGCAGTAGCTAAAATATCGTTGCAAAAATTACAATAGTAAATAAGCGTTCATTTTCTGAATCCAGCTTAACTCTTCTTTCTAATCACTCCCTGGGTTTGTACTATCTTTCCTCTTGGTTAAAAATATAATAATAATAATCAAAACATGTGCTTCCTTGCCTGGAAGATTCCTGACAACCTGTGTGAAAAAGGAATTTATTCCTAAGCAGCAAATCTATTTAGTACCTTCCAAAATGGAACCACCAATCAAGCATTAAAATTACATTTCAACCATGATCAAACAAACGTAGCATAATCAATTAGGTGTTAAAGCACCTAAACACAATTATCCAAACTCGTAACTGAATCCAGAAAGTAGTCTTCAAACTTAAAGCAAAGAAAGTAACACTTTCATGCTTATGCATATATTTATAGAACACCCACAGATACAGGCGCAATTACAGCACTTTTATAGACAGATATTTAATCTTAAAATCTTTACATTTATCATTTAGCTACATATTAACTAAGCTTAGAGTTAGATAACTTTAATGATTCTAAGAGCCACAAATATCTCCTAGATACATAAAAATGCTATAGAATTTTCTCTCAAGTCTGTATTTTTACTTCAAAATTATGTTTAATAAAATATTTATATTAGCAATTAGTTATAAAAGTTCATTATACTGATTTTTATTATTTTATTCTTGAATCATACTGATTTATAATAGGAAACAAATCATTTGATTACCAACACAAAAGCTCAAGTAAACTGCTTATTTATTACAATTAAAATTAAACTTCCAAAATATTTGTTTATTGAGGCTTAGATATTAGTCAATAATTTTCTAGGCACTAAGAATAAAAGGATGACTAAGATACTGTTTCTACCATGTTATATGCCCCTTTAACAATGAATTCCTAGTTTAGCTCAAAACGAGTCATTCACTGGTTATTGTATTAAATTAGTTAATAGTACCCGAAACAAAATACACATTATTCAAGTTTGTTGTCATCATCTATCTTTATTGTAATTGCTTCTCTATTGTTTATCTTCCCTTTTGTTATGAAAGCAAGTATTTGTGTCTATCACAGTTCATGACACATAGAAAGCATTTAAAAATATTGAAGTGAATGCTATCGAACTTAGCTTTGTTGGAAAGATTTACTATTTGATGTAAAATATTCTTCCAAATTAGTTTTTGAAATACCAAATATTTAAAATTACCTAAATCTGCATATGCTATGTTAGAAAGGTTATGTATTAATGGAAAATACCTGATTTATTCATAACTGATAATAAACAAATCTTTAAAGTATGCCACAACACAGTTATAAAAGAAAATAATCATATAACTACACATCCAAGTTATGAGATGACAAAATTATTTTTAGATAAGAACATTAGTAAATGTATAATATTCCATTTTATTAAGCTGCATAAATACAGTTCAGAGTTCTAAGAAAAAATAAAATGGCTCTAGATTAGCTGTTAGAATCAGATGATATCAGAGGAAGAAAATAGTAACATGTATAACTAGGCTTACCCTGAGAAGTCCAAATCCTGTACAAGATAGTGGAATCAAATAATGTTTTGAATTATCATACCGGTACTAATAGGTTTAGGTAACTGATAAAATGCTATACATGGAGCAGTGGCAAGGAGCTGAGAACACAAATACAATAAAAATAAAATCAAAGGAGTCCCGAATATGGTGAAGGATGAGCATATATGTTGCAACATGTGAAAATTTTCAATAAATGTGGGTACAAAATTCCTCCTGGCAAAATGGAAGATCAATAAATTTTCCCCAGAAAAGTCCAGGAAACAAGGACATTTAGGCTAAATCTTGAAAACTGATTAGGAAAATAGGAGTCAGAGATGTAGGAAACTGCCTTCCAAGTATAAGAAAAGAATTTTTCAGGGGCCTTCCCTGGTGATCCCTTGGTTAAGGCTTCATGCCCCCACTGCAGGGGGCACGAGTTTGTTCACTGATTGGGGAACTAAGATCTCACATGCTGTGCAGCGTGGCCAAAAAAAAAAAAAAAAGGAAAAGAAAAAGAATTTTTCAAAAGAATTGAGTAATGATATCATGTGGAACCTCTAAAACAGGGAAGGGTTTTGTTTAATTGGCATGTAGCCAGGGTAGTGATGAACAATGAGAGGAGGTTCAAACGGAAAGCTGAAGAAATATCTTTACTAAAGTAGCATGTAATAGGGAAGATCTTTGATATCATATGTTAGTCATGGAGAAAGTATTAATTATTTTAAATACTGCAGTAAACTTAAGAGAGTTGTTACAGGGAAATATTTGGTGGATGGCTTGGGAAGCAAAGAAAGGTGGAGGAAGGTGCATCAGTAAGGATTATATGAAGTTGAAAAAGAAAGAGAGCTTCATCTAGAAATAGCATCTATTAAACTCATTGCTAATTTTTTTCTGGTTCCTAAGTAAGTGACCGATAAAACTTGGTTACAAATTGTATATCGGCATACCTCATTTTAATGCACTTCACTTTATTGTACCTCACAGACATTGTATTTTTTACAAATTGAAGGTTTTTGGCAACCTTGCATTGTCACATGATGCTTAACATTTTTTTTTAAATCAATAAGTAATTTTTCAATTAAGGCATATACATGTTTTCAGACATAATTCTATTGCATACTTAATAAACTACAGTATAGTGTAAACATAACTTTTATATGCACTGGGGAGCCAAAAAAGTTTGTGTGATTTGCTTTATGGGAATATTATCTTTAGTGCAGTGGTGTTCCTGTGAAGGGATAAAGCTGATGGAAAGGTCTCTAAACCCAAAGGCTGCATTGACTGGGATGACCTTGACTGAGATATTGAGTGCAGAACAGAAGGTGATAGGTAGAAGGGAAAAATAAATTCAGTCATTGATTTAATTTTAAAATTTAATATATCTTTTAAATAATCAAAAAAATATATAAGCCTCTTGGAATTATAGTTTTCAAACTCAGGAAAGGCATCTGATCTGAAGATGTATATATTTAAGTATTGGCTTTTATCTCATTTGGAATCACCCTCCCCAGTCAATGCATTACATAATTAAATGTTGTGAGATGCACCTTCTAATTTGGATGTGGGAAATTACTCCTCACAAAGTAAGTTTTCCAGAGATAGCCATGACTAGTGAGAGTTACCCCTTGACTTTACATTTACTCTGAAAAGCAGGAGATAATCTCAGCATTTGGTAAAATTTATCACTTAATCTTGATAAAAAACTCTCAGAAACCTAGGTAAAGAAGGGACCCTGCTCCACCTTATAAAATGTATTCACAAGACAGCTACAGCTAATATTATGCTTAATGGTGAAAAAATATGTTTTCCACTTTGATCAGGAACAAAGCAAAAAAGCCCTTGACTACAGTACTATAGAACATCACACATGAAGTCCTTGCTGTGGTAATAAGGGAAAAAGAAGACATAAAATCCTTCTACAACTCAGAGGAAAGTTTAATAACGTTGCATGATACAAGATGAATATAAAAATGCAAATTGTATTTCTATGTAACCGCAATGAAATAGAAAAAAAATAAATCTAACGTTTATATAGCTCCAAAACACAGGAAATACTTAGTATAACTCTAAAATATATGCAGAATCTGAATTTTGAAAACAACAAACACTCTTAAAATAAGTCAAATAAATGGGTAGGTAGACTAGTTCATGGATTATAAGACTTAATATTGTCAAGATTTCAATTACTTCCCATCTGACTATAGATTTAATTAATTCCAACTTTATTAAAAATGTCCAGCAGTGTTATTGATATTAATAAGCTGATTGCAAAAAATTATAAGGAAAAGCAAGAAGCATGAATAGCCAAAACAACTTTAAAAAAATGAAGCTGGCAGGGTAGCTAAACTGTCTTTTCAAAACTTACTGTCTTGAGGAGGAGATCAAGATGGTGGAGTGGAAGGACATGAAACTCACATCCATTCATGAACACATGAAAAATACATCTACATTTGGAGCAATTCTCACTGAAAACAAACTGGAGATTGGCAGAAAGATTCATAAATAACCAACGCTGTAAGAAAGATTCACATGGAGTCAGGCAGGAAGGGAAGAATTGTGATCAGGTCTGGACCTATGCCTCTAGAAGGGGACACAGAAGAAGAGGAGGATTACACAAGCTTAGCTGATTTGAAAACCAATGGGACTGACAGAAGGCCTGTAAGAAACCTAGACTCCACCAGTGAAAAGAGCACACATGCTTGCTTACTCCCCACAAAAGGCAGAGAAAGAAGATTAAAACTTCCCAGGACTCTGGCTGGTTTCCCACAACCACCAAAGAGCATGCTCTAATCTGTGCATAGTTCTTGCTCCAACCCCTCTTGTTGTAGCACTGCTCCCCTGTGCACAAAGGCTGCTATGGCCAAAGAGAGTGCACAGTTGTGGGAGACAAAGCTGGCTTGGACCTGGCACTGCATCCAAATGGGACAAGGGCAGCCATTACTGGTGTTTATGAGGGGTGAAAGAATGGTGATGGTAGAGGAAGGGTGGTCTGAAACTCTAAATGGTGCCAGAACCGCTGCAGAACATGCCCTAGCACACGTCAACCACCTGCTCTAGTCCCTCTTGCTCCCCTGTGCAGCTCCACACTAAGCAAAGGCTGCCATGGCTGAGGAGAGTGTGCACAGAGCCATATTGGACCCAGCATGACATCTGAATGGAGTGAAAGCAGCTGTTCCTGGCATTCATGGTTGGGGGAAGTTTGGGAGCAGTCTGGATTTCTGACTGGTTCTGGGACCACCCCAGGGCACACTGGCCCCACACAGAGCACCCATTTCAGACTGCCTTGTTCCAGCACTGCTCCCCTCCTGGGAAATATTTCCAATACTGGGAGGGGAGAGAGCACACACTTAGAGGGAACATAACCAGTTAAGACCTGACTCTCAAGGCTTTTGCTCCAGAAACTTGGGACCCACCTTGGCACCCAATAGAGTGGTGTTGACCTTTGAGCAGAGGAGAAGCCCTGGCTTACACCTGGCTCTGGCTCTAGCCCCTCCATCTGCCGTCCTATATCCTACCAAGACATGATTCATGCTCACTTTAGATCCATCTCTTCCACCTAAGGCATTCAGCACACCCAGACTGCATAAGGACACTTCGAAACAAGGATAACCCCTCAAGATCAGGATAGGCAAATGTTTCACTTAATTCCATAGAGACAAAGAAAACTAAGCAAAATGAGAAGACAGAGGAATTTGTTTTAAACAAAAGAAGAAGAAAAAAAAATGAAAAAAACAACTAATGAAACAGAGGAAAATAATTTACCAGATAAAGATTTCATAGTATTAGTAATAAGAATGCTAACTGATTAGGTGATGCAAGGTGATATAGAACACATAAGTGATCTAGAAGATAGAATAATGGAAATTACCCAATCATAACAAGAAAAAGAAGAAAAAAAACTAAAAAATGAGAACAGTTTAATTAACCTCTGGGACAACATCAAGCATCCCAATAGTCAAATTATAGGGATCCTTGAAGGAGAAGAGAGAGAAAGGGGTTGAAAATGTATTTAATAAAACTATGGCTGTAAACTTCCCAAACCTTAAGAAGGAAACACATATCTAGGCTTAGGGAACACAGAGAGTCCTAAACAAGATTATCCCAAAAAAGCCAACACCAAGATATAATCATAATTAGAATGGCAAAATCTAAAGATAAAGAGAGAATTCTAAAGGCAGTAAAGAAAAACAAGAGTCCCCATAAGGTTATCAGCTGATCTTTTCTGTAGAAATTTTGCAGGCCAGAAGGGAGTGACATGATATATTTAAAGTCATGATAGGGAAAACCCTGCAACCTAGGATACACTACCTAACAAGATTATCATTCAGAATTATAGAAGAGATAAAGAACTTCCCAGACAAGCAAAAACCAAAAGAATTCTTCAATACTAAACTGACCTGAAAGAAATGTCAAAGGATCTTCTCTAAGTGAAAAATAATAAGCTACAACAAGAAGTAAGAATCTATAAGAAAGGCAAACACATGGTAAAGACTGTGGATTGACCTCTTAAATAAGCCAGTACAAAGATGAAAATATAGAAAATGTAAAATCAATTATAGCTACTATAAACAATTTAGAGATGAACATGAAGATTTAAAATATGTCAAAAACACAAAAAATAAGGAAGGGAAGTAAGAAAAGTAGATCTTCTAGAATGTGTTTGAACTTAGATGACTACCAGTTTAAAACAAGTAGATATACATCAACACACATGAACCACATGGTAATCACAAATCAACAACTTACAACTGGGGAATTCCCTGGAGGTCCAGAGGTAATGATTCAGTGCTTTCACTGCTGGGGCTTGGGTTCAATACTAAGATACCACAAACCGTGTGGCAAGGCAAAAAAAAAAAAAAAAAAAAGTACAATAGATACACAGTAAAAAGTACAATAGATAGACAAAAACTAGAGAGAAGAACACAAGCATGCCACTAAAGAAAATCATCAAACCACAATAGAATAAAAGAAAAAGCACAGAGAAGAACAAATAAGAACAACTAGAAAACAAGTAACAAAATGGCAATAAGTACATACTTATCAATAAGCACTTTAAATATCAATGGACTGAATGCTCCAATCAAAATACACAGGGTGACTGATTGGATTAGAAAACAAGACCTATCTATATGCTGCTTACAAGAGACTCACTTCAGAACTAAAGGCATATGCAGAATGAAAGTGAGGGAAGGAAAAAGATATTGCATGCAAATGGAAACCACAAGCAACCTGGCATAGCAATACTTGTATAAGACAAAATAGACTTAAAAACAAAATCTGCAACAAAAAACCAAGAGAAGCATTATGTAATGGTAAAGAAATCAATACAAGAAGAGGATTAAATATTTGTTAACATATATACATCTAATACAGGAATATCTAAATATATAAAGCAAATATTATCAAACATAAAGGGAGAAATTGACAATAATACAGTAATAGTAATGGACTTTAACACCCCAGTTACATCAATGGACAGATAATCCAGGCAGAAAATCAATAAAAAGCCACAGGCCTTAAATAACATATTAGACCACTTGGACTTGAGGATATCTACAGGGCATTCCATTCAAAAGTACCGAATACACATTCTTTTCACATGCACATGAAATGTCCTTCAGGATAGATCACATGCTAGCCCACAAAACAAGTCTCA
This sequence comes from Balaenoptera acutorostrata, assembly GCF_949987535.1. Lineage (NCBI taxonomy): Eukaryota > Metazoa > Chordata > Mammalia > Artiodactyla > Balaenopteridae > Balaenoptera > Balaenoptera acutorostrata. The sequence goes on from NC_080081.1 coordinate 45,823,815, forward strand.
AGAATTTAAGAGACTAGAAATTACATTAAGCATTTTTAAAACCACCATGGTATGAAACTAGAAATCCATTACAAGAAGTAAAATGGAAAAAAAAAAAAAAACACAAACATGTGGAGAGTAAACAACATGCTACTAAAAAAAAATAGGTCAATGAAGAAATCAAATTGGAAATCAGAAAATACCTCAAGACAAATGAAAATGGAAATACAATTTCCAAAATCTATGTGACACAGCAAAAGCAGTTCTAAGAGGGAGGTTTATTGTGATACACGCCTACCTTAAGAAACGAGAAAAATCTCAAATGAACAACCTAATGTATCACCCAAAGAAATTACAAAAAAATTACAGGGGCTTCCCTGGTGGCGCAGTGGTTGAGAATCTGCCTGCCAATGCAGGGGACACGGGTTCGAGCCCTGGTTTGGGAAGATCCCATATGCCGCGGAGCGACTAAGCCCGTGAGCCACAATTGCTGAGCCTGCGCGTCTGGAGCCTGTGCTCCGCAACAAGAGAGGCCGCGATAGTGAGAGGCCCGCGCACCGCGATGAAGAGTGGCCCCCACTTGCCGCAACTAGAGAAAGCCCTCGCAGAGAAACGAAGACCCAACACAGCCATAAATAAATAAATAAATAAATAAAAATTAAAAAAAAAAAAAAAAATTACAAACAAAGCCCAAAGTCAGCAGAAGGAAAAAAATAATAAAGATAATAAGATAATAAAGATAAGAGAGGAAATAAATAAAATAGAGATTAAAAAATAGAAAAGATCAGTGAAACCAAGAGGTGGTTTTTTAAAAAGATAAAGAAAATTGATAAGCCTTTAACCAGGCCCATCAAGAAAAAGACAGTACCCAAATAAACAAAATGAGAAATGAAAGAGGAGAAATAACAACTGGTATCACAGAGGCAAAAAAATAATAAAAGATTGGACAACCTAGAAGAAATGAACAAATATCTAGAAACATACAATCTTGCCAGACTGAATCAGGAAGAAATAGATACTCTGAAGAGACCAATCACTAGTAGTGAAATTAAATTTGTAATAAAAAAATTCCCAGCAAACAAAAGTCTAGGACCAGAGGGATTCATGAGGGAATTCTAACAAACATATAAAGAAGAAATAATACCTATTCTTTTCAAAATATTCCAAAAAAAAAATTGAAGAGGAGTGCATAGTCCTGAATTCATTCTATTAGGCCACTATTACCGTGATGTCAAAACCAGAAAAAAAAAAAAAAAAAACACAGCAAAAAAAGAAAATTACAGGCCAATATCTATGATGCATATAGATGCAAAAATTCTCAACAAAATATTACAAACAAACTAAATTCAACACTACAGTAAAAGGATTATACAGCATGATGTAGTGTGGTAAAGCCCAGGGATTTAAGGATGTTTCAGTATCCACAAATCAATCAGTGTGATACATGACATTTAAAAAATGAAGGATAAAAAAATCACATGATTATCTCAATAGATGCAAAAAACAATATTTGACAAAATTCAACATCCGTTCATGTTAAAAACTGTCATCAAAATTGGTATAGAGGGAACATATCTCAACATAATAAAGGCCATTTATGGCAAAGCCCCTGCTAACATCATACTCAATGGTGAAAAGCTCAAAATTTTTCCTCTAAATTTAGGAAGAAGATGAGAATGCCCACTCTCACCATTTCTATTTAACACAGTATTGGAAGTCCTAGTCACAACAATCAGACAAGAAAAGGATAAAAAGGCACCCAAATTGGAAGGGAAGGAGTAAAACTGTCACTATTTGCAGATAACATGATATATATAAAAAACCCTAAAGTCTCCACCAAAAAACTATTAGAACTAATAAATGAGTTCAGTAAAGTTGCAGGATATAAGATAAATATACAGAAATCTGTTGCTTTTCTATACACTAATAATGAACTATCAGAAAGAGAAAGCAAGAAAACAATCCCACTTAAAATCACATCAAAAATGATAAAATGCCTAGGAAAATGCTTAACCAAGGAGGTGAAAGATCTATACTCTACAAATTATAAGGCATTGATGAAGGAAATTGAAGATGATACAAGGAAATGAAAGGATATCCAGTATTCATGGATTTGAAAAATTAATATTATTAAAGTGTTCATGCTGCCCAAAGCAATCTAAAGATTTAATGCAATTCCTATCGAAATACCCATGACATTTTTCACAGAACTAGAGCAAAATATGTGTGGAACCACATGAGACCCCCAAATAAACAAAACAATCTTGAGAATACAGAACAAAGCTGGAGGTATCACACTCCCTGATCTACAAAGCTACAGTAGTCAAAACAGTATGTTACTGGCAGAAAAAGAGACACATAGATCAATGGAACAGAATAGACAATCCAGAAATAATCTCACACACTTATGATCAATTAATCTATGACAAAGGAGGCAGGAATATACAATGGAGAAAAGACAGTCTCTTTAACAAGTGGTGCTGAGGAAACTGGACAGCTACATAAAAAAAGAATGAAATTAAAACATTTTCTCACACTATATACAAATATAAACTCAAAATTGATTAAAGACCTAAATGTAAGACTGGAAACCATAAAACTCCTAGAAGAAAACATAGGCAGAACACTCTGTGACATGAGTTATAGAATAATTTTTTTTATCTGTGTTCTAAGACAATGGAAACAAAAGCAAAAATAAAAAACTGAGACCTAATTAAACTTAAAATTTTTTGCACAGCAAAGGAAGCCATCAACAAAACGAAAAGACAACCTACTGAACAGGAGAAAATATTTGCAAATGATATGACTGATAAGGGGTTAATATCCAAAGTATACAAACAGGTCATACATCTCAATATCAAAACAAACAAACAAACAAACAACTGAATTTTTAAATGGGCAGAAGACCTGAAGAGACATTTCTCCAAAGAAGACATACAGATACTCAACATTGCTAATCATCAGAGAAGTGCAAATCAAAACCACAGTGAGGTATCAGCTCACACCTGTCAGAATGGCTTTCATCAAAAAGACCACAAATAACAAATATTGGTGAAGATGTGGAGAAAAGGGAACTTTCCTACACTGTTGTTGGGAGTGTAAATTGGTGTAACCACTATGGAAATAGTATGGGGGTTCCTCAAAGAGCTAAAAATGGAACCATTATATGACCTAGCAATCTTGAGTATATATCCAAAGAAAATGAAAACACTAATTTGAAAAGATACATGCATCCCAATGTTCATAGCAGCATTATTTACAATAGCCAAGATATGGAAGCAACCTAAGTGCCCATCAATAGAAAATAAAGAACATGTGGTGTATATATATATATATATATATATACACACACACACACACACACACACACACACACACACACACAATGGAATATTACTCAGCCATAAAAAAGAATGGAATGTTTGCATCAATTTAGATGGACAGTATTATGCTTAGTGGAATAAGTCAGACAGAGAAAGACAAATACTCTATGTTATTACTTGTATGTGGAATCTAAAAAATAAAACAAATGCATTAATATAATAAAACTAAAACAACTCACAGATATTAGTGATTAACAGTATGTAGGGGGAAGGAGGAGGGGCAAGATAGTGGTAGTAGATTAAGAGGTACATACTACTATATATAAAATAAGCTGCAAGTATATATTGTACAACACAGGCAATATAACCAATATTTTATAATAACTTTAAATGGAGAATTATCTATTAAAATATTAAATCACTATGTTAGATGCTTGAAACAATTGTAATATTATAAATGCAGTATACTTCAATAAAAAACCAAAACGTATATCTTAAGTATTCTTAACCATACACACATACACAAAAGAAAGAAAATGGTAACTATGTGAGGTGATAGAGATGTTAGTTTTATTTCAGTGATTAGTTCACACTATATACCTATGTCAAAACATCAAGTTATATACCTTAAATATATAAAATCTGATAAAATAATAGATATTCTATCATCCAGAATATATATATAAACAATTTAAAATTATACAGATATTTTGAACAGATATTTCACCAAACAGGTGTTTATGAACATATAGCAAATAAATGCATCAAGATCACTCAATATCACTAATCCTTAGGAAAATGAAAATTAAAACTACCATATACCAGTTAATTGGCACAAAAAACCCACTAAAAAATAAAACTGACAATATCAAGTTCTGGCACAGATGAAGATTAAATGTATTTCTAACTCTGATACTGTTGTGGAAGGAGGTGTGAATTGAAAATGGTATTATGGAAAACAATTTTATGATATCTAATAAAGTCAAACATATAATTACCACTAGACCCACCAATCTACTAAAGTTATTTACTGCAAATAAATGTAAACATTCATTAACACGAAAGTCTGCAGATGAATAAATATGTAATTAGTAGGAAATAATATATTCCATTTTCTTATATGTTATCTTCACTGTTCTTTATTCATTTAGTATGTATTTCTGCTCTCCTTTAATATTGTTCTTAAATAATGTGTGAGAAGGGATCCTATCTCCTCTTTAAATTCTTAAACTTTCCAGAAATATGATTGTTTTACTATTGTCTTTGGTAAACATGTAATAGAACAGTGGCCCACCTGGTTGTTGGCAATAGAGGTCAGTAACATCTTGCAATGTCAGAAATAACAAAAAGAGTTAGTTCATGATCAACTAGACACTGCATTTTAAAAAAAATCTTAGAAAAGGTGTCTGAGGGATACTAACCTCTTAGACTCTTATCACTTAATAGACTGGTACCATTTAATTTGACAGCTGATGGTATTTCAGGTGATGCTTGGAATGACAGAATATTACCTGCATATCTTCTTGGATCATAAATTATACTCCAAGTTTGGTGTGTGATATTTAAAAATTTAGGTTCTTTTAACCTTTAAAATTATTTTATATTAATATTAAAGATGGATGCATTATTAATAAATTATGGTATTTACATGTGTTTTTCAATGTAAGAAATTGAGTGTTAAGAAATATCAAGCATATAGAAGACATTTTGGCTACATTCCAAGATCCATTTCTCAAGCCTCTGCAATAGAGCACACTACTCATTATAATTTGGAGCACTACCATATCCCACTATTTTAGAGATGTATTTGTTACTATCATATAATTGTACAGTAAGAAAGAAATTTACATAGTTCAATTTGACCTCTACCTTATTGAGGGATATTTCTAAGGTCACTAGATAATGAGAGACCTTGAATTGTCCAGCCAGGTTTAGGTGTTTATATTATTTGGAATATTAGCACATAACTTTGACTTTTGCCAAATCCTTATCTTGCCATTCATGATCCTCAAGATCTGCAACTAGATAAAAATGTAAACCTAATGGTTCAATAAAGTAAAATTTAAAAATTATTTTTCAGTGTCAATGCATATACTTTTATATAGCATGATTTATCATCTTTCATATACTTACCACATCACAAACGTGTAAATCATTTATGTTTTAAGACAAAATGTAATAACTTGTTTCTATTCTCTTTACATCCTATAATGTACTGAAAGCTTAAAGTTTGAATCGTCAGGATCACTCATTTTGACAATAAAATTATTAGCATTCTAGAAGCCTAACACCACACAAGTTAACAAATAACAAAAAGAGTAACTAGAAATGTAAAAAGCAGCAGTTTAGGTCTATGCTGAGAAATAAAGTATAGTAGCCTATATTTAAGTTTAATCTAGCATATTGTAAATGAACTAGATTTTTATTATGGTTTATTTAATATAATACAGTAAATGATTCAAGAAATAACTTTTTACTTAAGCAAAACACAATATTCTATTAGTAAAGACGGTGTAGATAACTTAGATATATTATGGAGAGTATTAAAATATCAGTTTTGCTTACATTTGTCTCCTTTTAAACACCGTCTGTCTTTATATTGATATATGCTAATTCAGATAATGGGGAAAATCAACTTCAACATACAATAAATGAATCATATACAATGATATCTCCTAAAAAGTGCTTTTCTCACAGGATGAAGAAAAAACTCGTATGAAAAATAAAGACATTTCCAAAAGTAAGAATATTAAAACCAAATTTTATTCAAATCCATACATATGGATATGTGTATGTGTTTCTGTGTGTAGAGCATGTATATAACAGAGAGAGACAAAGAGGGAGACAAAAACAGAGAGCGACTGAGAGCAAAATGAAGATTTTTTTCCATTGAAAGTGTTTTATTTGGACTTAAAAAACAGATTTCATAAATGTCATAAGAACTAAAAGGAACATAAGTAGAACATACACCTTTTCAAAAAATACATTTAAGTAGATTCCAGTGAGAATCCTATATTTAACAAATAACTAAATGCCATATAAGTTTGCTGGCATATAATTATTTTAAAACAGATCTTAATGTCTATTGACTTTAATTATGATGTTAACCATATGTTCATACTAAAAATCATCTAAAATAGTGAACAATAAAATATTTTAGGAAGAAAAGAATTAAGATGATAGATGGTAAATGAAATGTTTTGAAGTTATTATTTTAGTCTAGTATTTTTCAACAATTTCCCGATTTCTGGATGTCGCATAATTGCTGTTACTTATTTTCTCAGTTAATCAGACTATTTTTCCTCTGGCTAATATTGTCTTTACTCATAGTAGCAATTCCTTTATCCTTCTTTCCCCTTTCTTTCTGTATATTTTAATAAAGATACCTATGATATAATCTGTGTTCATTTCTCTGTAGAGACATTGTTTTCAAACAGAAGACCTTGGCCCTGAGCCATGTGAGAAATCGAGGCATACGAGGAAGAAAGGATGAGAATACTCAGAACCTCTGGAGATGGTTCATCTGTGTGAAGCTCCCCAGAGCTACTGATGGGAAGCCTGAATTACGATTTTCCAGTGGGCATGGTAGTAAACTCAAAACTCAAGACATATTTACTTATGCTATGTTTATTTTTAATGGAAGTGGTATTTGTGGAAAGAATTCATGTTAAGTATTTGAGGAACTATTTGAAAGCAGAGAAGGGGATCGTTCAGTGTAAGTAGAAAAAGAATGCTATAACTGCGATTTGTATACTAAAAAAAGAAATTAAAGATTTTAAAATGGATTTAGGAAAGATAGAAAAAAAAAAGACATATAGTGAGTGAAAAGGATCAGAGAAGTTTATTTATAAACATTAATATATCAAAATTTAAGAAAATTATGTAGGTTTTGTTGTAAAAATAAGAAGAATATTCTAAGTATGTTTAAAGAAGCACAACACATGCAGAATATAATGGTAAACAGTTGCGTTTGCCCATGTGTATATTTATAAATATAGAAATACAAGCAATACAGATTCAAAGAAGATCAAATGGATACATTTGCCTTTTCCCATACCTAGGAATAAATTGTATTTTTAGGTGTTAGTGGCATGAATAAAAAATAGGGGGAGGAAAGTAGTAAAAATAAAGAGATTTTCTCAAAATGTAGACGTTAACTTTTCCGACGAATATATTAAACCCTATGGAACTTGAATAAACACTCTCAATAGTGGAATTTATTCTAGCAGCTATTGGTGCAGTGGTCTTTCTGATGCCCTGAAAAGCTTAATTTCCAAAGTTTCAAATTTATAACGTTGAATCTATTTCATTAACACTAAGATAAAATATACTTCAAGACCCTTCCTAAACATAGAAAGAGCTACGAACTTGAACACTCAGAGGTACTGGGATGTATCATATTCTACCGAGGTTTACTTTTTATTGCCTTATCACTTTTAGAGAATAGTCTTTGGAAGTAAGGTTTCTTTCTTTCTTTTTTTTTTAAGTGAATGGGTGACTGCTTTTTTAAATTTTATTTATTTATTTATTTATGGCTGTGTTGGGTCTTCGTTTCTGTGCGAGGGCTTTCTCTAGTTGTGGCAAGCGGGGGCCACTCTTCATCGCGGTGCGCGGGCCTCTGACTATCGCGGCCTCTCTTGTTGCGGAGCACAGGCTCCAGACGCGCAGGCTCAGTAATTGTGGCTCAGGGGCCCAGCTGCTCCGCGGCATGTGGGATCTTCCCAGACCAGGGCTCGAACTCGTGTCCCCTGCATTAGCAGGCAGATTCTCAACCACTGCGCCACCAGGGAAGCCCAAGGTTTTTTTTAAAGACTGGGATATTTAGACCTGTAGAATTACTTTAAACTTAAGGAATCTAGGATGTCTGTAGTATATTTGACAGAAGAGATGATGTTTGGCTTCTGGGTAGAAATGGGGAGTTTCTGAAGCTTTAAAAGGTTTATCTTGAGACCTTGCCTCAGGATACATTTGAGATAATCAGAGAGATTTCTGTAATTCTGAATTTTCTACATGTGTTAATATATTTGGCTGGAATCCATAGAAATTAACTTCAAAGAAATTTGTTATTTCAGAATACACCAGTTATTCTTTTATAAAAGGGAATGAGAGAGAGGAAGGGATTCCTTTAATTTTAAGAACATCAGTATTTCACAAATAAACATTTCTTATTCATTCGAGGTATGTGGAACATTTTAATTTCCTTTTCTTAAAGTAAGCTGGAATGTTTTATATTCCTGCTCAAGTGGTTACCTGGAATATTTTATGTAGCTGGAATATTTTATATTCCTGGACTCTCGCAGGATTGCCACATTCTTTTTCTAAGAATGGATGCCTGAGTATTAAAAATAGCAGAACAAAGATATATCAATATCCATAAAGCCCTCAAGTTTATGAATTTATTGGTGGTGGTATGCCCGAATGTGTATCTCTGCTGAGCTAAACATCATTTTCAGAAAACTTGAGGTATGGGTTAAAAAGAAAAGTCTGATGATGAGACCATATTGTAGGACCAAAGTTATAAGATGATCCTCCAGAGATTTGGGTTAGGTCTCAAAGTTCCCTCTTGCAGTTAAAAACATTGTGCCCTGATGTATCAATACCTTGTAATGAATGTGCAGCATTTAATTTTCAAATTGCTTCAAATAATTGGTATAGATAATTCAACTATTTCTGCATGATAATCACTCAATGCTTAATTAACAGGAGTGTGAGAGTAATAGCACTTGTAATTTGATATTAAATAAAATAGGACTTGAAGAATTATGAGAACTCTTTTATAATCTTTTATCACTTTGAAATACTTAGCTTTCTCTAAAATATGTTACAAATATAATCAAAAGCATAACATAGAAGAAATCATAATACCAACATCATAAGAGATAATCCTAGTAGCAGGATGTAGAAGACCATCATTTCACTCTGCATTAGGCTTTTCAATATGTCTAATAAGTTTATGCATCGAAGAATTTTCAAAGGATGCTAAAATGTGTAGTGTCTTGAAAGGGAATGTGTTCTAACGCCGTAAAGACTATTTTAAGCCCTCACTCCACCACTTAATGCTTCTGTAATCCAAGGCAAGTCACTTAGATTGGTTTCCTCTTTTGTAAAGTAGCATATGAGATAATAATGATAGTAAACACATAGAAAGATTAATATGTTTTTAGGAAGAAATACACTGAAATTTAAAGTTATGCAACTACAAATTGCAATTACAAATCCAAATTGTAATTATTATAATCTTTACCCACTCAGTACTAAAAACAACCAAAACAATCTAAACATAACCTCACTTCATTTTCAGTAGCCACTCACCACCCAAAAACTTAAAAGCTAGAATGGTAGTTATTTGCTTTATCAGAACACGAAAGTCACAAGTGTGCAATGTGATTAAATGGTAAATAACTTTTTTGCTATGTGTTGGTCTACTTTCACACTTCAGGTTTATTATGTTGTTAGGTTTAAACCTCCTGTCTCATGAATGTTTACTATGAAATTTTATAACATCTACTTGAACATTTTTTTTTTCAAAAGGAAAAAATGCAGTTATATATTTTTAAATATGCCTAAGGGAACAAATTCTTTTTCTTGTTTATATCATGAAAATACCAAACTAACAAAGGCATGTTTGTTTGTTTGGTTGTTTGATTAGACATCCAGCTTGCTCCCAGAGATAGTAAAGAGAAGCAATCCTTGTCATCCTGCTGAAGTGCTCAGAGGGAAGCTCAGTCGTTCCACCTGCCTCACTGAAGCTGACCCCTAGACACTTATGAGGAAAGAAGCAGCTAAAAAAAAAACCTTTGATAAAGGATTGTATAATTTATTTAGGAGCACATCTCTTTTTAAAAACTTTTTTGTTCATATTACAATGAAAATATTTGAAAGAGTATGTTAAAGTCCCATGGAAAAGTGGAATTCATGGTTATGTTTGTATAGCTGAGATTTTTTAAATGCAACTACATTTGAATCATAAAAATTTTAAACTAAATTTGAAGCTTGAGATGGGACACTCATTCAAGCATTGTGAAATATTAAAATCCACAAGAAATAATTAAATCATGTCATGATTGTCTATTTAAATATAAGTGGCAACAGTAAATGTCGTTAATACATGTGTTTTAAATATTATTTAACCTGGTTTTACATTTATGGAAACAAAGCAAACATTAAGAAAGCCTCATTGGATTATAAATCAGAAAGATGATAGGCTTTTCTTCACTAATTGAGTACATAAATTTTAAAAGGAACTCCCAGGAGCTCAGATAATTCTTTTGTAAAAGAAATTCAAATTAAAAGCTTGTATAAGAAGCTAATGACTTGCACTTCACACCTGTTAACTGACTATTGTCTAAAAGACAACAAATAACAAGTGTTGGTGAGGATGTGAGGAAAAGGGAATACTTGTGCACTGTTGGTGGGTTCTAAATTGGTGCAGTCACTGTAGGAAACACTATGAAGATTCCTCAAAAAATGAAAGATAGAACTACCATATGATTCAGGAATTGTATGTCTGATTATTTGTCCAAAGGGAATGAAAACACTAATTGAAAAAGATACATGCATCCTTATGTTCACTACAGCATTATTTACAATGCCCAAGATATGGAAACAATCTAACTGTCCACTGATGGATAAATGGATAAAGAATATGTGAGATACACACACACACACACACACACACACACACACACACAAATATACATATATACAATGAAATACTACTCAGCCAGAAAAAAAGAAAGAAATCTTGCCATTTGCAACAACATGGATGGACCTTGAGGATATTATGATAAGTGAAAGAAGTCAGACAGTAAAGGCAAATACCATGTGATTTCACTTGTATATAGAATCTGAAAAAACAAAGAAGCAAGTATAAGTAAACTCATAGATACAGAAAACAGATGGGTGGCTGCCAGAGAGGAGGGTAGTTGGGGGATGGGCAAATGGGTGAAGGGACTCAAGAGGTACAAACTTCTAGTTATACAATAAATAAGGCATGAGGATATAATGCACAGTATGGTGACTATAGTCAATAATACTGTATATTTGAAAGTTGCTAAGAGAGTAAATCTTAAAAGTTCTTATCATAAGAAAAAAGTTATAACTTTGTATTGTGACAGATGATAACTAAACTTATAGTAGTGATCATTTTGCAGTACATACAAATATTGAATTACTATGCTGTACACCTGAAACTAATATAATATTAAATGTCAATTATACCTCAATAAATAAGCCAGGGAACATATGAACTCATTCTTCTTAAACTTCAAGTTTCAAGGTTTTAAAAATATATGAATAATATATCTATCTTTATCCCTACTTAGCCTCACACTCGTGAATGAAAAAAAGCAGATATTAGGCCATTTTGTAAAAAGAATTTATCCGAGAAAGCCATTAATATTATTCTTAATAACTGCATACATTTAAAAACAAAGGAAGAAAAGAAGACACTTTTCTCATTTGCTGAATTAACCATTTCAGGTCAGTAGGCATGTTTGCGAGTTGAAGCAGTTTTATTACATTAAAGCCATGCAAGTGTTATGTTTTGTTTTTCCCCTATTGTTTTCTGTCAAAGCTATAGTTTTTTGTACCAAAATTGCTCGATGAAAATATTGCCATTTTAGAACTACAAATTTTATACCTATCACTTACCTGTAATCCCATTTGAGGAAAAATATTGTTATTTAGGGAAGATGCAGCACATTAAGTGACGATAAAACTCATTCATGTTACCTTATTTCTTTTTTGAATTGATTCTAATCTCTCAGGTTAGCTCTGTCACCTTTCTGACTACTCTCTTGCTTGATGGATTAGATATGTTAATCTAAGTATATGCTCATCTTATTTCTTGTTAAACATATAAAATTTAAATAACACAACTCATATTGCTATGCAAAATAGAAAACAGGTGAATCTTTCCAGAGATATTTTAACTGCAATAGGAAACATGCATGTACATTTTAATTTAAATAAGTGAGGGGAACTTTTCATAGCAAGGACACATTTGATGGTAAAGCTGTTGAAAGACATGCGCTGATGTACTAAAGTTAGTTTCTCAGTCAATTTGGTATCAGGATTGAAATTAGGGATGAAAGGAATTCTAGGATAGAAAAATGGAAATTTAAAATGTGCTTGACCATTGTAAGAGACCAAGTGTTAGAGCAGTGCTGACACTGATCTACCACTTTCCATTTTGGGCCTATAGAAATTCTCAGTGCATCGCCTCCTATTTTACAATGGGATCCACATGGAATCACAGCTGTGTATATCTCAAAAGAGCAAGTGTTGCTCTGAGTTTTCATTTCAAAAATTTAGAGCAGTCAACCTAATCCAGAGTGTTCATCAAAATCACTTAAGAAGGCTTAAACAAAACATATGTTCCCCAGTTCTCCCTCTGCCATTATGATGGATTATATTCAATAACATTAAAACAGAACAAAACAAAATCTTTATACATGATTCTAAATACAAGCCCTGTTGTGTTTTGTTAGCATATAATGATAATACAGATTAAGAAACAAAGACTGACTCAATAGTATTAATTCAACCTCTGGTTGAATTTTTACATTATTCTAGTATATTGGAAGAAAACCTTTGGCATCTGGAGAAAACTGTAAGCCACATATTTGACCTTTTGACTTTTAAAAAAATTTTGGATTTAATTTCTCAGTAGACTTTAAGATTAATGAGTATTGAAACTTTTCTGCCCTTGTTGTCACTATATCTCTTCAGCTAGAAGAATGTATAGTACCTAGTATTCTCCCTACAATTATTTGTTCATAATCACTCAAAAAATGGAAACAACCTAAATTATCTTCAATGGGAGAATAAATGAACAATGTCAAATTTCTTAAAGGTAATACTTCTCAACAATAAAAAAGTGAATTATTAATACATGCAACAACTTATCTGAATAACAGAGGTATTATGTTAAGTGAATGACACCAGAATCAAAGGGAAACATATGATTCCTTTTACATGGAATCATATAAAAGATAAAACTATAGCAATATATCAGTGCTGTCAGGGGTTGTGGGAGGATGTATGACCACAAGTGGACAGCATGAGGGGGTATTTTGGAGTAATGCAATATTATCTATACTGATTATGGTGGTGGTTAAATGAATATACATGTGTGCATTAAATTCATAGAAATATACTGCAAAAATAGTCAAGTTTACTGTATATTAACTTAGAAAATAACTTTATAAACTTATTTTATAAACTTATTTATAACTAGAATTTATAAAATTAACTCTAGTTTTTGGAAGTATTTTCTGCCATGAAAATTCATGGAAGTATGTAGACTACTTGCCCATCCTGTCCAAAATCACAAAAAATAAATTTTAATTTTGATCTAATATGTGGGAACTATCAGAAATACAGGATTGCCGTGACCCTGTAAATCAATAAGAATTTTTCTCCAGTGGTGGGTGTTTAAATTAGAAAATCAGTTAACTAAGTGTTGAGGTGACAAAGCAAGGGAAAAGGAATGATCCAGAACTCCCTCTATATGTACACTCTCAATCTGTATGTTTTGCAGCATATGCATTATTTCCTTTACATTCATGACTACAGCTAATATATTCTGTGATCTATATGAAAGTATTTAGTAGCTTTCTGATCTTTTGACTGAGTAGATTGGAGTAGAAATTATTCAATTCAACTCAACAATCAATTAATGCTAAATGTGTACTGTTCTAGTCAGTTGTATATATCAGAGATAATCTGAACCATGAATCTTTTTAAAATCATTCATTCAACAAATATTTACTTATCAGTTGACGTGTGTCATGCACTATGTTAACCATTAAGCAGTCATTAAATAATGTCTCTCCTGTCCTGGAGTTTACACTCTATTGAAGGGTAAGTAATAAATGAAAACTTGTAAGATTTAAGAAATTCTGTGAAAGGAGAAATATAGACTATTATAATGATACATAACAAGGGTAGTGGATAGTTGTGCAGATCACAGAAAGTCTTGTAGGTGTAGAGTGGCCAAGAAGGTAGAGTAGAAAAACCCTGAGCTTACCTCCTCACAAGGACACACCAAAATTACAGCAAGTTGCAGACCAACCACTGACCAGAAAGACCAGAAGACTAGCAGAAAAAATCTTCTATAACTAAAGATATAAAGAAGGAACCACAACTAGATGAGTAGAAGTAGTGGAGATGCAGTATAGTCAAAACTTATGCCCCCAGGTGGGCAAGGGGGATAATCACAATTGCAGAGGTTCTCCCCAAGGACTGAGGGGTCCGAGCCCCACAAAATTTCCCCAGCCGAGGGGTCCTGCACTGAAAAGACAAGCCGTCAGAAAGGGAGGCATCTGAAGCTCACTCAGGGGACATAGACTCTGGAGGCAGCCATTTTGGAAGCTTGTTCTACCACACGGACACTGGTGCTGGCAAGTGCTATTTTGGAATCCTACCTCTAGCTTATTAGCACAGGGACCAAACCCCATCTGCCTGCTGGTCAGCATTTGTACTTGGATGTTTCATTCCAAACAACTAACTGGGTAGGGACACAGCCCCACCCACAAGCAGTCTAGCTGCCTTAAGACCTGATGAGCCCACAGCTGTCTCCAGACCTTGCTCAACACATAAGAGGGCTGAACACCCATACCCATCCAGCTACCACTGCAGTGGCACTCACCCCAGGACCCCCAAAACTTCACAAACATCAGCAGGCTGACAACAATTTCAGGACCCCCAGGCCCTGGCAGCCAGAGACCCCAGAACCCAGCTCTACCCACCAGTTGTCTAGCAATAGTCCCAGGAACTGGGACCCAGTGGGAAGACATCAAACCCAGGAACCCTGTAGCCTTGCAGCCTGCCTTGTCATGACTCAGCCCACCCACTAGCAGGCTGGCACCAACCCTGGGATGCCCTGGGCCTCACTTCTACCCACTAGCAGGCAAACACCAGCTCTGAAACATGTTGGGCCCCTCAACAAGCTGTTCCAGGATTCAGCCCCACCCACCAGCAAGCTGACACTAGATCTGAGACACCTTGGATCCCTCAGCCAGTCATTTTGGAAACCAGACCCACTCACCAGTGGGCCAACACCACCTTTGGGACACCCTGGATATTGCAGCCTATCATGTCAGGAGCCAGCCCAGCCCACCAGGAGGCTGACACTAGATCTGGGACCATGGACCCCACAACCACCCACCCCAGAACCCAACATCACCCACAAGTGGGCCAGCATTAGTCCCAGGACCCCACAGAACCCTGCAGCCAGTCACCACACAACCCAATCCTACCCACCAGCATATCAAAAAGAATATAACTCCTAGGAATAAAGCTAAGAAAAAAGTGAAAGACCTGTATGTGGAAAACTGTAAGAAACTGATGAAAGAGACTGAAGATGACACAAACACATGAAAAGATATATCATGCTCATGGATTAGAAGAATTAATATTCTTAAAATGACCATACTACCCAAAGCAATCTACAGATTCACTGCAATTTCTATCAAAATACCAATGGGTTTTTTCACAGAACTAGAACAAATAATTCTAAAACCTGTATGGGACCACAAAAGACCCTGAATAGCCAAAACAATCATGAGGAAGAAGAACACAGATGAAGGTATCACACGCCCTGATTTTAAACTATAGTACAAAGCTACAGCCATCAAATCAGTGTGGTACTGGCACTAAAACAAACACATAGATAAATGGAACAGAATAGAGAGGCCAGAAAGAAACCCAAACTGTTATGGGCAATTAATCAATGAAAAAGAAGGCAGGAAAATACAGTTGGGAAGAGACGTCCTCCTCAATAAATGCTGTTGGAAAAACTGGACAACTACATGTAAGTGAGTCATATTGGACTATTCTCTCACACCATTTACAAAAATAAATTAAAAATAGATTTAAAATTTAAATGTAAGACCTGAAACCATAAAATTTCTAGAGGAAAATATAGGCAGTATGCTCTTTGACTTCAGTCTCAGTAATATTTTTTCAGATATGTCACCTCAGACAAGGGAAACAAAAGCAAAACTAAACAAACGTGAATTCATCAAGCTAAAAATCTTTTGCACAGCATAGGAAACTATCAACAACAAAACAAGGCCACCTACTGAATGGGAGAAGATATTTATTTGCAATAAATATATCCAATAAGGGACTAATATCCAAATTATATAAAGAATTCATAGAACATCAAAAAAAATAACCTGATTAAAAAATGTTCAGTGGAGATAATAGACATTTTTCCAAAGAAGACATACAGATGGCCAACAGGCACATGAAAAAATCCTCAACACCACTAATCATCAGGGAAATGCAAATCAAAACCACAAATCACCTCACACCTCAGAATGGCCATTATCAAAATGATAAATAATATGTGTTGAGGAGGATGTGGATAAAAGGGAACCCTTGTGTACTGTTGGTGAGGGTTCATCCTCTATGAAAACAGCGTGGAGATTCCTCAAAACGTTAAAAAAGGAATCACCCTACAAACCAGCAATTCCACTTCTGGGTATCTATCCAAAGAAAATGAAAACACTAATTTGAAAAGATATATGCACCCCTATGTTCATTGCAGTATTATTTACAATACCCAAGATATGGAAGCAACCTAAGTGCCCATCAACAAATGAATAAAGAAGAGGTGGTATATATATATATACAAAGGAATATTACTCAGCCATTAAAAAGAATGAAATCTTGCCATTTGTGACAAAACAGAAATACCTAGAGGGAATTATGCTAAGTGAAATATGTCAGACTGAGATAGAAATATGCTGGATGATTTCACTTATATGTGGAATCTTAAAAACAAAACAAGTGAACAAACATAACAAAATAGAAACAGAGTTATAGATGCAGAGAACAAACAGGTGGTCACCAGATGGGAAGGGGTTGTGGGGAGAAAAGAAATAGATGAGGGACATTAGGAGGTGCAAACTTCCAGTTGCAAAATAAATGAGTTAAGGGTATGAAATGAACAGTGTGGGGAATATAGTAAATAACTGTGATATCTTTGGATGGTGACATACCAAAATGATCACATATCAGACTTAGCATGGTGATCATTTTGAAATGCATAGAAATATTGAATCACTATATTGTGTAAGGATCTAATATAGTGTTGTAGGTCAATTATACTTCAAAAACGTATACAAAGAAACTCATAAGAAAAGATCAGATTTGTGATTATCAGAGGTGGCAAGGATGGTTAGGGGAGGAGGGATTGGATGAAGGTAGTCAAAAGGTACAAACTTCCAGTTATAAGATAAATAAGTGCTGGGGGTGCACAACATGATAAATATAATTAACCCTGCTCTATGCTATATATGAAAGTTGTTGAGAGTAAATACTAAGAGTTCTCCTCACAAGGAAAAATATTCTTCTTCTATCTCTTTAATTTTGTATCTGTATGAGATGATGGATGTTCGCTAAACTTGTGATAATCATTTCATGATATATGTAAGTGAAATCATTATGCTGTACACCTTAAACTTACACAGTGCTTTATGTCAATTATACCTCAATAAAACTTGAAGAAAAAAAGATCACTTGGAAACAAAACAAAACAAAAAGTCTTGTAAGGTAACATAGGACTCTTTCTAGATTATTAATTTTAAAATTAACACACATATATCATTAACTTGTGAAAGTGTTTTAAATATTAAACCACATCATCTTTATGACCACTCTATAAGATAAGAACAAATATTTTTATTTCAATTTTGGGGCTGAGGAAAATAGAGAACAAAAATATACCTGTTACACCATAGACCGGATGTGGCCAAGGCAGGTCAAATCTCCACAAGTCTAGCTTTACAGTGTGTTCTTCTTACCATTACACTGTGCTGTTACTGCCTTCAGCTGTTCTAACATTAGATAAGGAATGTGATCATGTTCCAAGGCTTTAAAATTTGTGTTATTAAAATTTTAAGAATCAGTATGGTGCTAAATTGGGTCAGTAATACATTAAAGATTGGCTTCAGTTAAAGTGAGAAGCATGGAGAACACAAAGCCAAGGAGAGGCCCATGAGATTTTTCAGAGTACTGTGTTTTGAAGTACCGAAATCAATCTTATCCTGAGTTACCAAAGAGTATATTGTATCAATCTATTTTTCTAGCTGTTTTGTAACCGCTTTATATATTGAGTGTGACATAGACCTGACCTCACACTTATTCCTGAACATATGCAACTTTGCCCCAAGTTGGAATCATTTTAGAAACACTCTGTATTCATAGCAGTGAGAGATGCACAGAAGACAGAAATCAGACAATGAACTCTCCATGTTGCTTGCTGTACTTTCTCTGTGAGTTCCTGCTTCTAAAGTGCTTTGGGTGTTTGTTCATAAACTTTTCTACATTAACAGGTGGACCGTTTCCCCCTCTGCAAAACACTTAACACGATTATTGCCCCCTGCACTCTCCATTAACACCAGGGTATCATATTGTGCAAATATGGCAGCATAGATCAAAAAACCAATGTAAGAAAACCTGCTGTATTGCTAAAGATTTTGTCATTGAGCCTTATGGCATCAGTACTTAAAAGGGAGAATGATGTTTCCAGGAAATTACACTGATTCAAAATGTAAGCCCATTTTCCAGTGACTTCCCAACAGGGTTGGTTTATTTTTTTGTTTTTGTTCTTATTGCACTTTACCACTTATTTTGTCTTGCTTCTGGCCTTTTTAATAGGTTCCTTCTGATGATATTGCCATCATATTCCTGTGCAAGTTCTATCCTTAGCATTTTCTGTGGTAACCATATTATTTTTTGAGTTTAGTGTCTCAAAGGAAAAATATACCTACATGAAAAGCACAGCACAGACTCATTCACATCCAGAATAGGAGTCAGTGTGGGGTGTGTGTGTGTGTGTGTATGTGTGTGTACACATGCACACAGGCAAGTGTCTGGGCAGCCTCACTTTTCCATCCCTTTATGGTCTGGTTTAAAATACTGGACATTATTTGTATTTTAGACTATATTCTTTAACATAAAAATAAGGTGGAGTTTCTGAAGTAGATCCCATAAATGGCACTTTTCCACCCTGTCCATGTCTGAAAAAGTTGATAAATAAAACAAAGAGTGAAGATGGAGGTTGATGCATCACCTTCACTACAAATAGAGACCAGGTTGGAAGAAGTTGTTTATATCTGTAGGCTACTTTGTAGAATTAAATCTTCCTAATGCAGAGGTACCCAGATACGATTATGTGGAAGGACCAAGAAGAAAACACTGAGCAGACTTCCTCTCAAAAGGAAGAAAAATAGCTGTGCTTAGAATACTCAGTTATTTTTGCCAATCTATCAATCAGGTAAGTCAATGTTTTTTTTTTTTTTTTTTTTGCTACCATTCATGAGGCTATTTCCCAAACACTGCCCCTGCCAGATCTTCCTGGGGACTGCAGTGGGTGCTCCACTAGTTTCCAGCACACTCTACAATGGGTCAGAACTCTACTTTCATTAAGCCCATGTCAAGGCCAAGTTGTCCTCAAACCTGGGAGCATTCCCTCTCTATTTTCCTTCCCATATTGCCCAACATATAAGATTACACAGTACAGTGTAGCCAATCTACACATATTTAAAAAAGAACTATAAAAAGCAGTTCCAAGAGTGTATATCATCATGGATAAGTCTATGGATTATCAAATTTGTCTACGATGCCTGAATTCAAAAAACTGATTATTATATTATCATGTGAAGGATGAGGACATCCATGAATATAGACATGCAAGTACACCATAGTTTGTCTTCTGTTATGGTGGACAATTTGGAACAGCAGTTGCTACTCTTTCTGAGTTAGGCAGCTGCAAAGAGCAGATAAGAGGCATTGCCCATAACACACTCAATGGTTACACTCTCAAGCTGTTTTCTTGCAGTTTTAAGCAAAGTCTTACACATAAAATACCACATTAAGATAAAATATATAGCAATACTCCAACAATAGCATGCAAACAACATAGAGATGAACCCAATGTAAATATAAGTCCCTTATTTTTATGACTTTCCAAAAGAGAACTACAAATTAAAATATTACATTACTTTGAAAATTAAAATTCAATGATCATAGGAATTGAAGTCCAAGATTATTTGCTTCAAACCTTGAGTATTATAAACTTCAGATCTAAAACCCTGAATTAAATAAAATCTAAAGCATTAGGACCCGATTTCTTGTATAGTTAGAGTCTGCCAGGGGTTTCTTGATTCCTGAATGGAACTGGAACTAATATCAGTTGCACCCAGCCTGGGTTTTCCTCTCCGGCTGAATAGGTATGGTTCTATGGGGGTGCTGGGAGGTGTATTAATTAAAAATTCCTCAGTAGCTTCACTACTTAAAAGGACACACTATATTTTCAAAGCAGTGACCCAAGGCCTGAGCAATTTAGAAAACAATTCAAACCTTAATTCCTAAAATAATTATCTCAGACTAAACTATGTTTGCAAAATTCAGTAGTCAGTATTTTCAGAGACCGTAACAGATACCGAGTGGTATTAATTTCACAAGGAGACCAGAATATCTGCTATCCAAAATCCAAGGCTTGTGAACTGAAAATGAATTGGGAAAGTATTCAAGGAAAATATTAATTTGGGTATTTGAATATACTTACTGGGTTCATCTTATTGCTATAAACAGTTACCCCAAACTTATCAGCTTAACACAAATTTATTTCTTACACTTCTGGAGATCAATGGTCTGAAATGGGTCTTAATGGGCATAAAATTAGTAGGGCTGCACCCTTCTGAAGGTTCTAGAGGAGAATCTCTTACTCACCTTTCCTTAGCTTCTAGAGACTGCTCACATTTCTGGTTCATGGTCACCTTCCATCGTCAAAGCCAGCAATCCCAACACTGTAGCCTCTGTTCTGATATCACATCTCCT